>NC_044549.1:149208576-149514336 GCF_007565055.1 Rhinopithecus roxellana
ACGTACTTGAGAGAAAGAACTACAAGAAAGAACAAAGGAGGTATGAAATATCAGTTATTTTTACAGTACCATGGTGTATGTCTGAATTTGAGGATCTCCTTGGCTGACAGCATCTAAGAGAGAACACACTACAAAATAGGTTAAAAGTAATCAGAGATAAAAGCTATCTCTACATGCATCTATTTTAGGACATGTTCATGAAGATACAAATTTAAGAAGCTCTATTTTACTAGGCTAAAAAACAAACAAAATAGGAATGTAGCTGAAATTCACAAACATACAAACTCATCATGTATTTTACCACTTCCACAGCAATTATCCTTTTCCTGGCTTAGCTCTTTCTTTTCTCTTTAAATATACACTTTTAATTTGAACCTAAAAGTTATTTCATTAAAAATATGAAGAAAACAGTAAAAATTGAACCACACCGTAATTTACCATAGGACATATATCCACTGTTTTATGTATCCTTTTGATTTTTTAAATATTTTTATTTTAGGTTCAGGGGTACACATGCAGGATTGTTATATACATAAACTCTTGTTGTGGGGGTTTGTTGTACAGACCATTTCATGACCCAGGTACTAAACCTAGTATCCAGTAGTGATTTATTCTGCTTCTCTCCCCACATCCGTCACTCTCCACCCTCAGGTAGGACCCCTTGTCTGTTGTTTCCCTGTTTGTGTCCACGCGTTCACATCATTTAGCTCCCACTTAAAAATGAAGTCATGTGGCATTTTGTTTTGTTTCTTCATTAGTTTGCCAAGAATAATGGACTCCAGGTCCATCCATGTGCCTGCAGAGAACATGATCTCATTCTTTTTTATGGTTGCATAGTATTCCATGGTATATATGTATCACATTTTCTTTATCCAGTCTACCATTGTTGGGCATTTAGTTTGACTCCATGTCTTGACTATTGGGAGTGGTGCTGCAATGAACATACATGTGCATGTCTTTATGATAGAATGATTTATATTCCTTTGGGTATATGCACAGAAATGAGATTGCTGGGTCAAATAGCTTCATTTTTATAAATACTTGCTATAGTAGCAACAAAGATAGAATGAACATATAATGAACACCACTGTATTCACCTGCAACATCTAAATGACAAGTTAGAACACTAATAGGAGCTACAAGCTTGTGTTCACTAACCAATTAAGATAGCATTATAATTTGGTTCTGCTTTTTTTCCCCTTTAGTTAGGTACGACAGGACTCTTATACTAAGAAATATCTTTTTATTGGAAGAAATTGAAACTAGGATAGTCTACATATATTAATTTGAACCTCCTGTAGTTTCGTGTAACTAATTTTTTTTAATTTTTTTATTTTTTTATTTTTTACTTTTTATTTTTTTATTATACTTTAAGTTCTAGGGTACATGTGCATAACGTGCAGGTTTGTTACATATGTATACTTCTGCCATGTTGGTGTGCTGCACCCATCAACTCGTCAGCACCCATCAATTCATCATTTATATCATGTATAACTCCCCAATGCAATCCCTCCCTCCTCCCCCCTCCCCATGATAGGCCCCAGTGTGTGATGTTCCCCTTCCCGAGTCCAAGTGATCTCCTTGTCCAGTTCCCACCTATGAGTGAGAACATGCGGTGTTTGGTTTTCTCTTCTTGTGATAGTTTGCTAAGAATGATGGTTTCCAGCTGCATCCATGTCCCTACAAAGGACTCAAACTCATCCTTTTTTATGGCTGCATAGTATTCCATGGTGTATATGTGCCACATTTTCTTAATCCAGTCTGTCACAGATGGATATTTGGGTTGATTCCAAGTCTTTGCTATTGTGAATAGTGCCGCAATAAACATACGTGTGCATGTGTCTTTGTAGTAGAATAATTTATAATCCTTTGGGTATATACCCAGTAGTGGGATGGCTGGGTCATATGGTACATCTAGTTCTAGATCCTTGAGGAATTGCCATACTGTTTTCCATAATGGTTGAACTAGTTTACAATCCCACCAACAGTGTAAAAGTGTTCCTATTTCTCCACATCCTCTCCAACACCTGTTGTTTCCTGACTTCTTAATGATTCACCAGACACATGAAAAAATGCTCATCATCACTCGCCATCAGAGAAATGCAAATCAAAACCACAATGAGATACCATCTCACACCAGTTAGAATGGCAATCATTAAGAAGTCTTGTAACTAATTTTACACTTTCAAAGTAAACATGATGAATGGGATTTTTTTTTTTTTTTTTTTTTTTTTTTTTTTTTTTTTTTTTTTTGAGAGGGAGTCTTGCTCTGTCGCCCAAGCTGGAGTTCTGCAGTACAGTGGCGCGATCTCGCTCACTGCAAGCTCCGCCTCCTGGGTTCACGCCATGATGAATGGGATTTTTGAAAAGTCTGCAAGCATATGGCAGGTTCCAGGGCCGGGGTAGAGGGTTGATATTGGGTAACACCAAAGAAAGCAATGATAATTTCATTTTTTAATTAAGCTATCTGGTAGATATTTTGCATTATGGTTACCCTCCCCCACAAAAAAAGTCTCAAGTTTTCTCATGAGAATGCAAATGTGAGTCGTCACATTTAGCAACATTTAAAAGGATTTTAATCCAGACAAAAAATAACCTCCTTGCAACAGGAACAGCAAGAAGTCTCCCTCACTTACTTAATTTCCCCATGTTCTGCTTCTAATGATATAACTTAGAGGTATCCTAAAATGGGAAAAGTACATTAGCCTAGAGGAGCAAGAAAAATAAACTGTAGATTATTTTTATTTTATTTTCCATATGTTAATTGTTTTCTCTAGATTTTTGCTATTTCTAAAATATTTGGTATTTATTTCCTATCTCAGGGAAAATCAGTCTTCCAAGCTATCTCCTTGTCTTTTTTCTTTTAAAAAAGATTTTGTGAGATACAATTTATATTATCACAAAAATCAAAGGTTTAAAGTATCAATTTCAATAAAATTTTAGTGTATGTGCATAGTTCTGAAACCATTACCATTAAAACCCAGAAATATATAGTTTTAAACATTGTTTTATAAAAATTTTTTTTTAAAGTTAAGATAATAAAGGAGAGCAAATATTTATTAACAGACATTTTATAGTAAACTTCATATTTACCATTTCAATTTTTCTTCATTTTTCTCATATGGATTTGATTTATTATTTTTCCTTATTACACTGTTAGAAAACCACTTCACTCTCACCCTCTCCCATTGTCAAATATTTACCTTTTTTAACTTATAGGCTCAACAATATAATTTTATAAATATTGTATTATAGTTTCTTTATAAACTATGTAAGAGAAGAAAGGAAAAGAAATGTGTAATTTTACTGTGCTTCGTATTACCTATATAATTACCTTTACTTTTCATTCTTTCATATGGATTTTAATACTTTTCATTTTTTCATATGGATTTTAATTACTCTTTTGTGTTGCGCCTTTACAGCCTGAAGAACTAGCTTAAGTATTTCCTATAACACAGGTTAGATAGGATTTCCCTCTGTGTTTGCCTCTGAGAATGTTTTTATTTCACTTTAATATTTGAAAGATAGTTTTGCTGGCTGTAAGCTTCTCAATTGGCAGCTTTTTGAATTTTTTTTTCTTTTAGAGTTTTTAATTTAATTTTTTATTTCAGTACGTTTTTGGGGAACAGGTGGTGTTTGGTTACATGAATATGTTATTTAGTGGTGATTTCTGAGATTCTGATGCACTCATCACCCAAGCAGTGTACACTCTACCCAATGTGTAGTCTTTTATCCCTTGCCACCCTCCACCCTTACTCCCCAGTCCCCAAAGTCCAATGTATCATTCTTATGCCTTTGCATCCTCATAGCTTAATTCCCACATATGAATGAGAACATACAATATTCAGTTTTCCATTCCTGAGTTACGTCACTTAGAGTAATAGCCTCCAATTCTATCCAGGTTGCTGCGAATGTCATCATTTTTTTTTTTTCCTTTTTATAGCTGAGTAGTATTCCATGGTGTGTGTGTGTGTGTGTGTGTGTGTGTGTGTGTGTGTGTGTGTGTATCACATTTTCCTCATTATTTCCTCAAATACTCAAATATGTTTTCCAAACTCTTAGATTTCTCTTCTTCCTTGGGAACACCAATTATCCTTAGGTTTGGACATTTAACATAGTCCTAAAATTCTTGGAGGCTTTGTTCATTTTTTTTTTTTTAATTCTTTTTTCTTTGTCTTTAACAAATTGGATCAATTTGAAAGCCTTGTCTTTGAGTTCTGAAGTTCTTTCTTCTGATTTTTGATTCTATTGCTGAGACTTTCCAGTGTATTTTGCATTCTCTAAGGGTATCCTTGATTTCTTGAAATTGTTATTTTTTTATTTATGCTATCTATTTCAAAGAATAATTTTCTTTTGATGTTCTGTACCATGTTTTTCATTGCTTTAAGTTTGACATTACTTTTCTCTGGTGACTTCTTGATTAACTTAATAATGAATTCTTTTTCTGGCAATTCATCTTGGTTTCGATCCATTGCTGGTGAGCTGATATGACCTTTTGGGGGTGTTAAAGAACCTTGTTTTGTCATATTACCAGAATTGTTTTTCTGGTTCCTTCTCATTGGGGTAGACTATGTCAGATGGAGATTCTGGGACTCAGGGCTGCTGTTCAGATTCTTTTATTCCATTGGGTACTCCCTTGATGTAGAGTTCTCCTACTTCCCCTAGGAATAGGGCTTCCTGAGAGCTGAACTGTAGTGATCATTTTTGTTTTTCTGGGTCTAGCCACCTAGAGGAGCTACCAGGCTCTGGGCTGGTACTAGGAAGTGTCTGCAAGGAGTCCTGTAATGTAGTCCATCTTCAGGTCTTGCAGTTGTGGATGCCAGCACCTGCTCTGACGGAGGTAGCAGGGGAGTGAAGTGGATTGTGTGAGGGTCCTCGGTTGTGTTTTCATTTAGTGTGACTTCAGTTTAGTGTGTTGGTTGGCCTCCAGCCAGGAAGTGGCACTTTCAAGAGCACATCAGCTGTGCTCCTATAGGGAGAATACAAAGTTGCCCAGGGACACTTGGTTAAGTATTCAGGTTTCTCAGGCAGTGGGCAGGGCCATAGAGCTCCCAAGAGATTATGACCTTTGTCTTTGGCTACCAGGGAGGGTAGAGAAAGACCACCAGGCCAGGGCAGGGATAGACATGTCTGAGCTCAGCCTCTCCTCTGTCTGGGCTTGCTGTGGAGGTGGGGGATGGGATGTGGTTCCCAGTCCAGTGGAGTTATGTTCTCAGGGGATTATGGCTGCCTCTGCTGAGTCACAAAGGTCAGCAGGGAAGTGGGAGAAAGCCAGTATTCACAGGCCTGCTCCCATACAGCCTTCTGTCCTAAAGGATGGTCTCACTCCCACCTTGCCCCCCAAACAGCACCCTGTTTATTTCCAGGCAACCAGTGAGTAGGGTTGAGAATTTGCACCAGACCATGAGCCTCCCATTGAGAAAGCAAGCAGAATCACCATTTTTTGTCATCTCTGGGAGCCTGTAGTGGCAATCCAGTTCCTCCAAAAGTCTGGATTATCTCGGCTTTCCTGGTATGTTTCTGTGGTAGTTCTTAGAGCAAAAGTTCACAGTGTGAGTCTCCACATGCTGCTCTGTCCATCTGAGCAAGAGCTGCAAGCTAGTCTTGTCTCCTCTCTGCCATCTTAACCCCAATCCTCTTTTAGTGTTTTTTAATATTTCATTCTACCAAATTCTCCATTTCTGATTATAAACCATGTGTTGATTTTAATGAGGTTCCCTTATATTGCTATGCAGCAAGTCGCCTTATTTCTTGATATGTTCAATATTTTGTCTTTATTTTTGAGTTTCAACATTTTTACTATAATGTGTCTGGGTAGGTAGCTATTTGAATTTATTCAATGTCAATTTTATAGAGCTTTTGAAACTACAAATTCATATTTTCAACAAATTTGTGATTTTTTAGCTATTTTTTAAAATATATTTTCTGTTCCTTCCTTTTCTCCTTTCCTAATAACGATATGTTACCATTTGTGGTATACTTAATGGTGCCGCACATTTATGAAGTTTCGCTCATTTTTCTTTATTTCCTGTATTCCATTTTGCATAAATTCTATCACCGGGCTTGCTGGTATTTTTCTTCTGCCAGCTACAATTTGTTACTGAGTGATTTAAAAAATTTGTTATTGTACTTTTTAGCTTCAGAAATTATAATTGATTTATTTTTACATTTCAATTTTATAATAGTATTCTACTTTTGCTCATACATTGTTTTTCTCGTTTCCTTCAGTTCTTCATACATGGTTATCTCTAAGAGCTCAAGTATATTTAAAATTTAAGAGCTTTTATTTATTTATTTATTTATTTATTTATTTATTTATTTATTTATTTATTTTTGAGACAGAGTCTTGCTCTGTCACCCGGGCTGGAGTGCAGTGGCCGGATCTCAGCTCACTGCAAGCTCCACCTTTCAGGATTATGCCATTCTCCTGCCTCAGCCTCCCGAGTAGCTGGGACTACAGGCGCCCACCACTTCGCCCGGCTAGTTTTTTGAATTTTTTAGTAGAAACGGGGTTTCACAGTGTTAGCCAGGATGGTCTTGATCTCCTGACCTCGTAATCCGCCCGCCTCGGCCTCCCAAAGTGCTGGATTACAGGCTTGAGCCACCGCGCCCGGCCAGGCTTTTATTTAAAATACTTCTCTATTCAGTCCAATGCCTGGATATCTTAAAGGAGTTTCTGTCAATTTAATTTATTCTATGAATGGGCTGTTTTCTGTTCCTTTTTATGTCTTGTAATTGTTTTTTGAAAAATTAGTGTTTTGGGTATTATAATGTGATAACTCAAGAAATCACATTTTTCTTCTTCCCAAGGGAATTCTGTTGTTGGTAGAAAGACTTGAGACATCCATTTATTTCATGACTTTTTTGAATCATGTTTCAAAAGCTGCATTCCTTGTGTGTGGTCACTGGAATCTCTGTTCTGCTTTCTCTGTGGTCACATTGTTATTGAACAGAATTTTACTTAAATGTCTATGTCAAAATAAAAGATACACAATAATCACTATTTTCTCAGTATTTGCAGCTTGCTTCTGAGCTGGGGTACCCCCTTTACTAAGCCAGGCCTCATAAAACTCTGCCTTAGCCTTCACCAGCAGCTTGTGTGGAGCTCCCAGATCCATTAAAGATGCAGGGTTAGATCCTCTCAGATATTTTCAAACTATGCATCTGGCCTTGGGTATACAGATTGTATTCTGTTTCCCCCATCATATGTGTTGTCCTGTAGAGGACTAAGTGCTCACAAACGAGACATTCCTGATAAGTCCTGCTCTTGCAAATGAAGCAGGGCATTCCTTCCCTGCAAATAGGGAGGACAAAGGAGCCAGCTGCAAACAGCAGACCCTGGGGGCTTGTTTATGTGTAAACATCTTGAAAATCCAGAAAGTCAGGGAAAGGTCAGAAAAACAACAATGTGTCTTGTGACTTGGCAACATTCCACAAATGACTGTATAAAATAAAGCAAAGCGTGCCATTCGGGGCAGCCGCCATGTTTGTCTTGTCTTGTGTTCTCTTGTGTGTTCATTCCTTTGTTTAGGAAACACACGGACCCCAACATCTGGCGCAGCGAGCAGGGTCCGTGGCTCCATGAGAACAAGGAACCGGAGGGGGAACACCCTCTGGCAGGTAAATAAATGAAGGGGGACCCACGGGAAAATTATGAGGAATTCCACCTCTCTGGCCTCTGAATATTTGCGGTTACTCCAGGGACTGTTGATGTCTATAGGAGTAGAAGTAAAAGAAAAGACTTTGAAGTGATGGTTTGCCCATGTTGAACAACACTGTTATTGGTTTCAATATCAAACCAAAGTGCAGTTAAATTGAAAGGAATGGTTACAAGTAGTTAAAGTCCTGCATCGAGCTCATCAACGAGGGCAAACGATGCCTCTGACTTTGTGGACTTTATGTAGTTCCATTACTCAGGCATTAGAGTTATTTGAAACTGACTCAGAGCATGGTGATACTGCCACAGGAGGTGAGGCATCTGAAGCTTTAGAGAGGAATGATCCTAGAGAGGAACATATTTACGCCCTGGTTGCTGAGGATAAGGAATTGGAAGAAGAGCTAATGCCTCCTTCATCTGAAGGAAATTCTGATTTGCAGTGTATTTTAGAGATATTACAACAGTTGTTAAAATTGCAAGGTGCCGCTGCTCCTGTTTCTCCTATCTCTCCGCCACAAGCCTTCCCTGTTATAAAGATTTCCCTTTGCCTCCACCTCCAACCTCTTTGCCTATCTCAGGTCAGGTTTTCTCCGTGCCTTTTCCTCCTGTAGGAGAAAAGAAGGAATTGAAGGAAAAGGATGATTTCGAGGAATTAGATCTATTCCCAATAATGCGGGCTGCTTTCGGCCCCAATGCTCAGTTCCCAAACAATGGCCAGAATGTGACTTTCACAGCCCTACAAGTTAAATTTTTGAAAGAAATGAAAGCTGCAACAAAAATTATTAAGACCTTTAAAGGCCAGTGGAGCTAATTTAGATGAGTATATTCGGGCTTGTGCAGGCATTGGGGGAGCTATTTACAATGCTCAATTGTTTGCTGGGGCACTTTCTAAGGCTTTAAAAGGCAATTCAAAATAAGGTATATGCTACCAATGTGGGAAACCCGGTCATTTTAAAAAGGAATGCCGGAAAAAATTAGGCTCTTCTGCGCTAAAAAAAAAAAAGGTTACCATTTGATATGTGTAAACTATGTGGCAAGGGTCGACATTGGACCAATGAATGCCATTCAAAAACTGATAAGAGTAGAAATTTATTGTCACCCCTCCCAGGTAATGGGAACCAGGGCCTGCAGGCTTGGGGCCCCAACAATTACAATGTAGGCCTACCACAATACCCAGTGAGCAATGGTTTACAACATCAAGGAATGACTTAGAGTCATCCTTAAGGGTATCACCCCATACCCCTGTTTCCCAGCTTTATGCTGCAACTAAGCAGAGTGCAGCTGCTGACTTAGCTATTACTCAACCTTATACTCTGTCTCCTAATGGAGGAATATATAAGTTGGCTACTGGAGTGTGTGGTCCTTTGCCAAAGGGACATGTAGGACTTTTACTAGCTCGAAGCAGCAGCGCTATGCGGGGGTTAATGGTGGTCCCAGGAATTATTGATCCTGATTTTACTGATGAAATCCTTATTATGGTACAAGCCTCACAATTTATGCACCTAGAGGCAGGGGAACGTATTGCACAATTGCTTTTATTGCCTTTTTTTCCTTTCCTATCTAGAGATGTTCCTCATCAAGGAGGTTTCAGTAGTACTGGGAAAACTGTTTTCTGGGAAACTTTAGTTTCTGATCAAAAACCTTTATGTTCATTGCAAATTAATAGGATATTTTTTGAGGGATTAGTTGACACAGGAGCAGATGTATCTATTATATGTTTGGCTCAAGAGCCTGATCATTGGAAAAAGAAACAAGTATCGGTTACTCTATCCGGCCTAGGTAACGCTTCTATAGTCTACCAAAGTGTCGAGCCCCTGAGCTGTGTAAGACCTGAAGGACAACAAGGAAAAGTGTTCTTTTATATTGTTCCCATTAATATTAACCTTTGGGGCCATGATCGTTTACAACAATTTGGTGCCTTTTTAAGCATTCCTCATATTTCTTCAGCTGCCAAAAATATGATGTTCAAAATGGGCTACAATCCTTTAAACTCTTAGCCACTGTCCACAAGCCTCAAGCTTTACATTTGAAGTGGAAAAAATACAACTCCTGTTTAGGTGGAACAGTGGCCATTATCTAAAGAAAAACTTAAGGCTTTAAAGAATTTAGTTAAGGAACAATTGGGCGAGGGGCATATTGAATCAAGTACTTCTGCATGGAATTCCCCTGTGTTTGTCATTAAAAAGAAAAGTGGAAAATGGCACTTATTAACTGATCTTAGAGCTGTAAATGCTTGTATTCAACCTATGGGGACTTTGCAACCTGGGCTTCCTAATCCAGCTCTTATCATCCCTACTTATAAATTGTGACATCTATTTGCTACCTTGGAAGGAGATTCAGATTTAAATAGTTCTCATCAATTATCCCCTGTAGCAGAAGAAGAATTGTCATTTATAGAAAATAGAATTAGTGAAGCTCACCTTGATTATATTGCACTCAATCTTCCACTTTCATTGTGTCTTTTTCATACTCCCCATTCGCCAACGGCCATGTTACACCAAGATAATAATATTCTGGAATGGCTCTTTTTGGCTAATAAAGCCATTAAGAAAATTCACCCATATATTGATAAATTGGCTGAATTAATTATTAAAGGACGACATCGAGCTCATCAGTTGCTTGGTGCTGACCCTATAAAAATTATTCTCTTTTGGAAACTCATGAGGGTAGGCAAGTGGCTTGCGCTGAGTATACTGGTTCTTTTTCTCATATAATCCTATCTCTTACACTCCAGTTAAAGGTCCCACCTTTTTTACTGATGCTTCAAGCAATGGAAAGGCTAGATACTGGACTTCAGACAATTCAAAAATTTCTCACTATCCATTTGAATCAGTACAACAAGGAGAGCTTTTTGCCATTCTTAAGGTTCTACAAGACTGGCCTCAAACCCCTTGTAATATAGTTAGTGATTCCCAATATGCTGTATATGTAACTAAATATATTTCTCAGACTCCTTTACCATTATTTCCTCAAACTCCTTTACAAAAATTATTTTATTTTTAACTCTTACTTCCTGCACTGCCCCCCTTTGTATCACTCATTTGTTCTCATTCAGCTTTGCCAGGGCCTTTATCTCTTGGCAACAGTCAGATTGATTCTTTACTTATTGGCAGTGTCCAGCGGGCTCAGGATGAGCACCAACTACATCATACTAATAGTTTAGGATTACAACAGTGATTTTCTATAACATGCCATCAAGCCCGAGCTATTGTCAGAGCCTGCCCATCTTGTGCTCCTATTATTGCACCTTTTTTAAGTCCAGGTATTAATCCTCAAGGCATTCAACAAAATCACATTTGGCAAATGGATGTAACTTATGTTCCTTCTTTTGGTCGTTTAAAATATGTTCATCATACAATTGATACCTGGTCACATTTCCAATGGGCTACACCATTGCCTTCTGAAAAGGCTGACTCTGTCATTACTCATTTACTTACTTGCTTTGCGGGTATGGGAGTTCCTGCTGAACTAAAAACTGATAATGCCCCTGCCGCCATATTTGTCTTGCCTTGTGTTGTCTTGTGTGTTCATTCCTTTGTTTAGGAAACACGCGGACCCGAACATTGCCCCTTCTTGGCTCTTGTTACTTCAAGAAACTTTCTCCTCAGGCTTATCTTTCTTAGGCTTTTAAATCTGTCTGCTGCTGGCTTTATCCAATATCCCCTTCCTCAAACAGGTGCAGTGTACATCTTTGAATTTTTCAACAGACACCACTGACAATACCCTGATACCCACTGAAGTACAAGAGAGAGGCAGGAAACCAAAGACTAGCTTCTTTATCATTCAGGAAACCACAAGACTGGTCAAAACACATGGCCATAATATTTTAAGCATAAAGTTTATACTCGCTCTCTGGTTCCAGCAAACTATATTGGGAATGTAGGCCACCATTCACATGAACACAAACCCACTGGGAAATTGATGGAGAGAAAACTGGTAAGTGAAAATCCCACGACATTCTCTTACAGAAATTCAGCTGCCTTTTTCATTAGTCACCTGCCTGCTATACAGTTTGGATTGGATTCTATTGATTCAAAGTAGATGGATTATTTTAGTCTTTCCAGCTTAAACTTAAAAGTTCAAAGTCCAATGGTCTTATTTAAATACATATAAATCAGATATGGGTGAGACTCAGAGTATCATCCTCCTGAAGCAAATTTTTCTCTAGCTGTGAGTCTGTGAGATCAAAGAATTATATGCTACCAAAATATAATGATGGGACAGATATAGAATGGACATTCCCAATCTGAAAGGGAGAAAGAGGAAAATGAGAAAGGTGTGACAAGTCCAACAGGGTAAATCAATCCCACTGGACATTAAGTCTTGAGAATTATCACATGTGGTTCAATACCCTGACATTCAGTCACATTGGAAAGGAGATCCTACCTTATGTACCCACTATAGTGTGGATAGTATCTGCAAACCCATTGGGGTCTCAGTATTGTCCCTGTAGTCTTTCCAGGCAGGCTTTAGGCCAATAATGCTTTTGGCAGCCCAAGTCCCAAAACTTGGCCCAGTGGCCTCTCTACATGGACCTCACTTCCACAGAGCTATGTGCTTGGTCTCTGAAGCTCTCCTGGGCTACCCTGGATGCTCTCAATCCCACAGCTCTGTAGGAGGTCCTATCCCTTGAAATCTAGATTTCCAGCCTGCCTGGAAAGACTACAGGGACAATACGGAGGCTCCAGTGGGTCTGTAGATAGTAACTGCACTCTAGTGGGTCCAGAAGGTAGGATCCCCTTTCCAACGCAGCTGACTGTCATAGTATTGAGCCAAATATGATAATTCTCAAGACTTGAGGTCCAGTGGGATTGATTTACCCAGCTGGACTTGTCACAGCTTTCTTATTTTCCACAAAAATTTGTTCAGAATTTATTTCGTACTCTCTGAGATCGAAAATTTCTCTCTAGCTCACCTTTTTTCTTTCTCAACCTTCACCAAAATCACCCTTGGTAATTCATTTACTAGAATGTAGATGCATGCAGAAATAGCATGAGGTGTTAATGGAGTGGGGGGCACACAGAAATGATATGTACCTCAAAATTCTTTCAGTGTTTACCCATTATCCAATTCCAAAGCCATTTACACGTTAGTCAGCTCAGGGTTCTGTAAAACTGGGTGGTTCTGGTTTTTAGAATAGAAATTTACCAGATGTGGCAGCTTGTGCCCATAGTCCCAGCTACTCAGAAAGTTGAGGTAAGAAGATTGCTTGAGCCTAGGATTTTCATGACCAGCCTGAGCAATATAGCAAAGCCCTCATCTCAAAACGAAACAAAAACAACCAGAAATGATTTTTTTCACAGTTCTTGAGGCTTAGAAGTTTATAATAAAGGCAATTGGACATTTGATGTCTATCGTGACCCAATTCCTGGTTCATAGAGGGCCAACTTCCTGCTGTAATCCCACATGGTAGAAGGGGCTAAGATTTGTCTCTGTGTTCTCTTTTATAATGGCACCAAATCCATTTATGAAGGCTACTGCTTTCATGACCTAATCCCTCTCAAAGAACTCAAATGCTAATACCATGGGATTTGGGGCAAGGATTTCAACACAAGAATTTGGGGGAGACACATTCAGTCTGCTGCATGTATTAATAGATTTTTTAGGATTGGACTAGTCTTACATTTCAGAAATAAATCCAATTTAATCATGGTGTATTATTTTTGCTTTATACATTTTTGGATACATTTTGCTAATATTTCCCTGATAGTTTTCCCTAACCATAACCCTATTCCTAATCCCTGTAGGTTTCCCTAAGTCGATGAATATGATGAGTTTTGCCTATAATTCTCTTTTTTCATGACAGTAACTTTTTTTTTATTTTTGCTCCACTATTACTCTGATAATGATTATAATTGTATTAAAACAATATTTCTAAAGTTTCATTGAATAAACAAATAAACAAAAATCCCTGACAATTTTGTTCAGGTTTGTTTATCTTGGGGAGATGCACTGGTGGTAGTTCATTTTTAAGTATAGAATTAATATATACTAAAGAGTTTTTGATGCATTACTGTTTAAACTATCTTTTAAGATTTTTTATTTATCTTCTAGTTAATGTAGGCAAGTTCTAATCTATCCAACTCTATTTTCTCTTTGAAATGGGAATTGATGTTATATACTGGTAAAGAGTGTGAGAGAGGGATAAATGGGTTCACAATTTTAATAAAATTTTAGAACTGGAGAATGTGTTAAATAGACACTATAAAAATTGTCAAAATAATTTTTCAAAGTAGGGTATTTCAAACCAGAGTTTAAGGTTCAGTAGAAGATGGAAATTTCAAATTTATTTTTTCACTTCAGTGTATGTTTGTGAGAATTTTCCACAAGTGTTCAGCTGCTCCAAATACAGATTGACAAGATAGAACACAAGACTAACTTGAAATTGTTTGTATTTTGTGTATGTGCCTATGAAGGAATAAACTGAGATACACAATGCTTTCACTGAGGTGCATAAGTGCATGAATCTCAATTATATTATTTAATTTTTAAATAAATATACACCCAAGCACCACTATCCAGGTCAATATTCAGAATATCTTGATGACCCGGAAAGTCCTGTCATGTCCCCTTCTAGTTCACCTCCAATCCAGCAGTAACGATTGTTCTGATTTCTATCATCATTGACTAGGTCTATAATTTCTTGAACTTTATATAATGTGATAATATATTATATATTCTTTAGTGTTTGGCTGATTTTTCTCTACAAAATATCTATCAGATTTTGTACTAGTAGTTCATTTTCTCTGCTGGGGAGTGATCCATTATATGAATATTTATCTATTTATCATTTACTAATTGATGAATGGATTTGTGCTTGTTGAGTTCTCTGGAAAGCACGTGCTAAGACAGAATTTGGTGTGCAAAAGCTAAAATAGAGAATAATACCTGTAATAAATAGGAGAAAAAGTCACTGAATTGCCAGGTAGACTAACTAATATCTTTGCCAGTCTTCTAGGAAGACTCAAAGTAAAAATTGCCCAGTAGACTGGGCTCTTAGTAATTCATTAATTGGAGGTTGCTCCCAAAAGATAGTGACATCAGCTACTATTCCCTTGCTCATACACTGGCTGAAAGTTGCTCCAAGAAGACCTCAGGTACCACCACACTGCTCACTCAATTGCCACAGGTCATCCTGATAAGACCATGAAATAAACCCAAAAGGTAGGATAGATTCTGAAAATTAGGCAGCAAATTTTTCATTGTTGTTGTTGTTGTTGAAATTGAACTCAAACAGTGCATCTCTATTTCAGCCAAAAGGTTTATTTTTTTTCTAGTATTTGGCAATTATGAATGAAGCTGAAATGAGCATTCTTGTAAATGATTTTGACTGTAATAAATGATTTCTCAGATAAAAATGTGAGTGTTCAGTTAGCTGTATTTACTCTTTAGGAGATACTGTCAATTTACAAAATGTTAAGACCAACTTACCTAAACACAAGCAAAATAGAAGTACCTGTTGCTTTCTATTCTCATCACCTCTTAGTTTGTTCAGTCTTGTTCCTTTATACCATCACAATTTCTTTATCCATTTACTGATGGGCATTTGAATGAGTTTATTTTTGCATCTTCCATAATTATGCATACATGTATCTGCTGGTTTTTATGGTATGTATATGTTTAAATTTTTGAGAAACTATAAAACCATTTTTCACTTTGCTTATTTATTTCACATTTTAAGTAGAAAGGTAAAAATAATCTAGTTGGTCCACATTTTTGCTAAAACTCTATGGGATCATTCTTCATAAGTTTACTCCGTCCAGTGGGTGAGTTAAAGCATCTCATTGTAATTTACATTTCAATTTTCCTAATGAATAGTGAAATTGAGCATTTTCTCTTTTATTTATTGACTACTTATATATATTCTTTGATGAAATATCCATTAAAATCCTTAACCATCTTGTTAATCAGAATGTTAGATTTCGTAATACTGAGTTGTAAAAGTTTTATACATTCTAAACAAAATCCTTTTGCCAGTTTTTTTTTGCAAGTATTTACTCCAATCTATAGCTTGCCTTTTTATTGTCATAGCAGTATTATATGTTAATGTATGTATAATTTTTTAAGCTTTGATAAAGTTACTGATTCAGTACATAATTCATACTATTTTACATAGCTTTGTAAAATACAAACTATTCAGATTTTTGTAAATGTTTAATTTTAAATGGCTTTAGTTGTAGTTCTTACATTTGAATCTATGATTTATTTTCAGTAGATTTTTGTACATTGTATGCGGTTAGAGACAAAGTAGTTTGTTTTGTGGCATTACTATATGATTTTTCCATGACTATTTCTTGAGAAGATTGTTTTTTCTTGATTAAATTGCATTGGCAGCTTTGTAAATAATTAATTGACTATATACATGTGGTTAAATTTCAGGGCTCATCTTTGATTGCTCTATTTATCTTTCTTTACACCAATATTCCAGTGTCTTGTTTATGTACCATAAGTCTTAAAGTCGGGTAGTGTAATTCCCCAATATATTTTTTACAAAGTCATTTTGATTATTCCCAGTCCTTTAAATTTCCATATAAATTTTAGAATTCTCTTGTCACTTCCAAGAAAATAAATCCTGCTGAGTTTTCTGCAAATAAAATATATGATAGTAAATAGAACCTCAGAGCAAAAGCCAATTCTGTACTCAGTTCCATAGGAAACAAATGCACATTCTCTAGCATCCACACTTCACTCTTAAAACATGTATAATAAACTTCACATTATTCTATAGTTATATTTGGGTGGAAAGTGGTATTTGGTAGCTGGAAACGCTGCTCAAATAATTCTTTAATTTAAGACCCAAATATTTATATGTAGCCTATATCAAAAAGCCTAATTAAAATAATATAACAGAATGTGAAAAGAAAATAAATAAATAATAATAAATAAGGTATAATTTTCTCAAAATGTCCGAGGCAATAAAGTGAAGACTAAAAGACCTAATGATCATCAAATGCATCAAATGATGTAAAGTGAGATTGAGAGAAACATTCCTGATTTCCAGAATCAATTTCCTTAATAAAAATGGTGCAAGATTTCTTGTTTATAAAAGTGTTTTCTTTCTATTGTGTTTCTGTTATTTGCCATCAGTTACATATCTCTAAACACATATTGAATGTCCTGCCGCTAGTCATCACCTTTATATTTCTGAGCATCCAAGCACCTATATTTTGTAAACCTAAACTTTATTCTTACCACTTGATTAGTTTCTCCAGTGAAGCCAACATGCATGCAGGAACCCCGCAGATCCTGTGGTTATTGTTATCTGTAGACAGCCTCTCCACAGGGGCTGCCATATCTCTGCCAGTCCCATGCCTCCGCCACTTACTCCTACTGATTTTCCTGCCAAGTTCAGTGCTCTGAAAAAAAGAATAACCAGCTATGAGCAACATGTTCTTTTTCTGCAGACTGACGGGGCTGTGCTTTAATCTCCTCTTGTGTCTCATAACAGAAGCTTTTATAACAGTTTTTGCTGACTGTCAGAGTACAGTAAATCACTGCTCATGATACAGTGAGGGGGAGAATAATTTAGAATTATTTACATTTAGTTGACAAGAAGAATGTTGAAAATGAAACATACATATGGTAAGACGGTAGAGTATGTTTTATAATTGGTATTCTGAATGGAATGTTTTTCCTTAAAAAAAGGACACATATAGAAGTTTTTCCTGTATTTAAGGAACACAAATATGGCTTACTTCATAAAATGGAAAGATGGGTTCTAAATTAAATTAATCCTGGATGTTTTAAAGAAAATCTATACAACATAATTTAAATAAACCATCCTTCTACACTAGGTCTGACTCCAGCATTTCACTAGCCAACTTACTCTTTTACTTACTTACTTGAGTAGTAGAATTTGATTATGGGAAGGTTACTGAAATAGGTTTAGTATGATATAAAATGTAGAACAATAATTATTTGTTTATGTATTTTTAAACTTCACTAGGGTTTCTTGGAAGGAGAATCTGCGACTGGCCTGTGAATCTATCCAGTCTAAATACAGTATCTAACGTCAGTTAGGCACCCGTTAGTTTATAGGGACTAATACAGTAGTCTGGCTTTACTCTACAGTACTCCACACTACATCACACTACACTACACTACAACACTACACTAATTTTGAGAACTTACAACTTAACTTCGTAGACATCAATTTCTTCAGTAAGATGAGTTGGAGCTACATTAAATGTTACACATTCTGTATCTATACTGTTTAGCCTCTACATGGTCATAATAATTGTACTTCAGAAAAATTGAGTTCACATAAAATCTGAATCATAGAAATGTCTCAATTATCTTTTTTTAGATAATAAACTACCCTAAAGTTTAGTGATTTTGATAGTGTAGGATATGAGGCCAGGGTAGCTTGTAAAGTCCAGATGTAAGACTGGGAGCCCAGCTGGTGCCACTGACTGGGTGTTTGATTTTCTTCTGTGTAGGCATCCCCACTTAGCTATTTTGGCTGTTTCATATAATGGTGGAGGGGTTCCAAAAGGAAACCTTGTAAGAGAATGGACCCAAAGTGCCAGCACTTATGCTTCACTTGCATCACCCTTTAAGATATCCCACTGGCCAAAGCTAGTCACATGGCCAATTCCAGAAATTCTGTGGAAGGAGATTTCACAATGGCATAAATAACAGAAAGCGTGGTTAACTGGAGGGCACCAAAGTAATAGTCTGCTCAAAATATTTTTGGATCATCTGAAATCTCTGCTTAAACCACATAGCAGCTGATTAC
The DNA here is from genome assembly GCF_007565055.1 of Rhinopithecus roxellana. Lineage (NCBI taxonomy): Eukaryota > Metazoa > Chordata > Mammalia > Primates > Cercopithecidae > Rhinopithecus > Rhinopithecus roxellana. Next base: position 149,226,972 of record NC_044549.1, read on the forward strand.
CTTATGGGCCATGAATTTTCCCAATTCCATTGTCTTCTCCCAGCCCAGTACAGTTGTCCCTTGAAGTATACAGGTTTGAACTGCATGGGCCCACTTGTACACGGATTCTAATCAACCAAAATTAGACTGAAAATACAGTATTTGTGGATGCTAAATGCTATATATGAAGGGCAAACTTTCACATACATATTTTCAATAGGGCCAACTGAAGCACTTGAGTGTACTATTTTGGTACATGTAGGTCCTGGAATCAATCCCCCATGTGTATTAAGGGAGGAATGTACTTAATTGCCCTGTATACATTGAAGTTGCCTGTCCTTATGTTAAATGATTGCTATGCCTCTTGTTATTTGTTTCTGAGACTACGTTAGAAGAATTTTGATAAGGTCTAAAATATATACTGTGAAAATAACTTTTTAAAAAAATTGACGTATCATGTATTCAAATGCTTTAAAATCTCTTAGTGCTTATCTTTATCGAAACATTTGTATTAATAGTATTTGGTACTTATAGTTTTAATAGAGTTCCATTGATTTAAATCATTGCCAGTGAATTACTTGTACATATCCTAAAAACATTGTAGTAATTTAAGTATACATAATTTCCTGTGATTTATTTCCTTAAATTCAACATATCCATCTGCATATTAGGACTAAATCAAAATATAAAGTTCAATTGAAAATTTATTTTTTCAGTGGTATAATTTGCAAGCACTTTTTGTTATGAATGTACTTACTCTATTTTTGGCATATAGTAAACATGCATAACCTCACATTGTAAAAGGAAAGTATAAATATATATATTATAATTTATATACATTATAATATATTTTAATATATTTTAAATTAAAATATACCTTTAATATATATTGTAACATATATTATATGATAAATTTAGATTTATTATATATAATAAATAAATAATATATAATAAATATATAAAATATGTAATATATAATATATATTTAATATATATTTAAACTAAAATATATTTTAATTTATATATAGTTAAAATCAATAAATAAGTTTAAGTTATCACTACTTTGTCATTTTTATTGTTTGACTTTGCTCTTGTGCCTACTCCTCTTTTAACTTGTTGATTATGTGTAGTCATCATATATGTCACAATAATTTTCAAGTACAAAAAGAACATGAGTTCTGTCTTTCTTGTGTCTCTTCTTTGGGGGCAAAAATTAATTTTTCAAAGGATAATCAGCATACTTCACGTTAATTTTGATTGCCAATAAATGGTTCACATTGCTATTCTTATACTAGGTATTAGCAAACATAAAGAAAAAATGTTACCATGAATAACTTAGATTAATAATTTGAGATGAAATGGGTCTTCAGGAATCAACCACCATGGATATTATAATAGAATAGCTATTTTTTTCTAGTTACCCATATACAATTTTAATTATATAATCTGATGCATTTTTGGATGGGAGCTAGCTTTGTATAACCCAAAGAATGGGGAACAAAGAGTCAGAAATACTGAGTTCTAACCACTCCTCTGCTTCATCATGTTCACACTTTTATTTAAAACCATTATAAAGAAATATGTTTTTAATTTGTGAGTGTTTTTAAAATACTAGATAACAAAGCATGTACTCTATATTGCTTAATATCCCAAACAGGAATGAAGCAGCTCCCATAATCAAATACATTCGTATTTCAGCAGGAAAAGCTATGAATTGTCATACTAAGAATAATTAAAATAAAGACAGTAATTTACATCACATTGGTTGAGGGTAGAAATTATTACCTGATACGTTATTTTAAAATCTCATTTCAGATTATTTTTTAGTTTAACATTTTTGAATTATGGATCGTGTATTTTTGGATTCATAACTAGATATAATGTTTGATATCACTCAGGTTCCTTCCAGATAAATTTATGTGAATGAATTACATAATTTCTAAGTTTCTTTACAAAACTGATACTCTATGAATCCATGATCTAATAAAAAGCAAATGCAACTATCTGTTTTATGCCATTCACTTTACAATAGATATGAAATCCACAAGCAACATTTCCATAGATAAGCTACACAAATGTCTCACAGAGAAGACAATTCTCATGGCTTGGCTTACCTCTTCTTCTTAATGTCACCCTGTTGACATTATTACGTATGGCTCAAGATAAGAGTGAGGAGACTTCTGATTTGGATAACAGTTTTACCTTTGATAAAAGATTAAAACAGCATCATTAAAATTAAGAAAAGTTCAAGTAGGTGAAATTTGTATTTTCCTCTTAATTTCCTTTCTTTCCTGTCCATTTCCAAGTGGCCTCTCTTTTGTGTTTCTCAAAACCTTGATATATTATCCCTCTACCAGTGAGCCCCATATCCCAAAGGTAGTAAGTACGCATTCCTCTGCTCTCTTTGAAATGCACTCTTTTCAGTAACTATCTGCAATTTCAGATAGGTGAACTTGCAGGCATCTGGAGTGAGGTGACCCTGGGGGAAGTTAACATAGAAGATCAGGAAATATATTAAGGCTTTTTTTGAAAATGCCTTAGTCTAATATCCATTAGCATGCAAGATGGCACTGGGTTGGTGAGAAGAATGGGGGCTGGTAATCCCACACTTTCTCCTTATGAACTTTTGATATAATACTCCAAGTCCAGGTTTACACATTGCATTTTTTTTCCTCAATGAAAGACCATGGAGAGAAACAAAACAAAACAAAACAAACAAAAACAAAACAGAATATGCTAGTGGACGTAAGATGATTGTCACCACCGAAGCAACTGTTCTTCTTAATTTCCCAAAGCTTTGAAAACATCAAAGGGTAGACGCGGGTCAGAGGAAACTTCCACTTGCATTTTCCTGAGAATTAGGGGGCCAACTGGCCTCAGAGAAAGAAATGCTATGAAATGGAATTTATTTGTGTATTTTTTTGGACTCACTAAATTCCAATGTCTGGTCCTCATTCAGCCCTGTAAGTCCAGAAATCTGATATTTCAGAACAAAGAAAATGTACCTATCTACCATCCTTATCCTAACCATCAAATACTACACACATAGGGATGAGCACTTAAGAACAAGAATGATAATTTATCAATTTAATTTTCTTTCAGCAGAAAGTGAAATTATAACCAGAGTACCAGTTTCAAAACTTCCAATAGCAAAGCGAAGCAATTATTTGCAGAGAAGCACATGTATCCCCTTGTTTACAGCATTTTCTTTCCTTAAAGACAAATCGTGTGAGAGGCTAAACTCTCAAAAGAATATTTTTGTGAGAAGGGAATCAGAATATGTCATAAGATGGCATTCAGCTTTGTGTTCCAGATGTGGTGGTTTAAAACACATTAAAAACCAAGGAAACTGTATTTTCAGTCAAGACTTGTATCCTGATCAGGGCTAAAAGTTACCATCAACACTGACCTCTACAAATCACTTTTTCTAGGATTCCAAGACAGAACAATCATCCTTTCATCTTTATATAAGTCCATTGATGATCTTACTTTGAATTATTTTGGTACTGAGAAGCAGTGTGTTTCTTGGGAGACACTGATTTTCTCTGTTCTAATTCATGTGTTAATTTTAATGTTATGCAATGAGGATAACATTTATTAACTAAGAGTGCCCAGAGTCTCACTCCTCATTACTCATGAGAAAATTACACAGAGATACTAATCTTTCCTTTTGTTTCCAAGGTTGAATAAGGTGAAATTCTATCAATTTTCATTTTTACACACAATTAAGAACTGCTGATTTACACAGTAACCCAGTTGTCTCCTTATGCCTCTTTGTTCTTTCAAAACACTCAAAACTTCTTAAATCCTCCGAGAAGTCAATAACCCTCCCTAAGATCTCTGTGAATTCCCAGGAGTTAAATTAATGAGGTAACTTCAGACTTGTACATACTTATTCCACTTATTTCTTGTTCTTTATTCGGTATCTTTCAACAGTCATTTTAACACTAACTCTAATATTATCCTGAACATGGATCCCAACCTCGCGTCTGATTGTCTTCTAAAAATAAACAAAATAAAGTCAGACAAAAAAGAAAGGATGGAAGGAAGAAACAAAGGAAAAAAGAAAGGAAGAAAGGTCAGCCTTTTTGTGACTATACTAAGTATACTGTGGAGAGAGTTGCCATTTCAACATTAACATTTGTAAATGTGTTATCAAACAATCTCCTGTGTGTGTGTGTGTGTGCCATTGTTATTAAAATAATACATACTTCTAGTTTTGTGAGATGAATGACACTGGCTTATAAAGAGAAACAGCAGTCCCTTATACACTTATACAAACTGTCCTCATTCCTGATCGTTGCTCACCAAAACTATTTGGTGCAAGGAGTAGCTTCCCAAGGGCTTGGGCAGCTCCACTGCTGTGGTTATGCAGCAGGCAGAACTGGCTGTGGTCACTAGTTGTAGTTGAATGCCTGCAGCTATTTCAGGCCGAAGATGCAAGCTATCAGTGGCTCTATCATTCTTGGGTCTGAAAGGTAGAGCCATATATATATATATACATGGTCCTTGCCTGTGGTGCACAGCCACACATTAGTACTCATCCCTGAAGTCACCACTATATATATAAATATATTTATATATATATAAATATATATATATATATAAAAACTGTTCTGGTTACTGTAGCCTTGTAGTATAGTATAGTTTGAAGTCAGGTAGCGTGACGCCTCCAGCTTTGTCCTTTTGACTTAGGATTGTCTTGGCAATGCGGGCTCTTTTTTGGTTCCATATGAACTTTAAAGCAGTTTTTTCCAATTCTGTGAAGAAACTCATTGGTAGCTTGATGGGGATGGCATTGAATCTATAAATAACCTTGGGCAGTATGGCCATTTTCATGATATTGATTCTTCCTATCCATGAGCATGGTATGTTCTTCCATTTGTTTGTGTCCTCTTTGATTTCACTGAGCAGTGGTTTGTAGTTCTCCTTGAAGAGGTCCTTGACATCCCTTGTAAGTTGGATTCCTAGGTATTTTATTCTCTTTGAAGTAATTGTGAATGGAAGTTCATTCCTGATTTGGCTCTCTGTTTGTCTGTTACTGGTGTATAAGAATGCTTGTGATTTTTGCACATTAATTTTGTATCCTGAGACTTTGCTGAAGTTGCTTATTAGCTTAAGGAGATTTTGTGCTGAGACGATGGGGTTTTCTAAATATACAATCATGTCATCTGCAAACAGGGACAATTTGACTTCTTCTTTTCCTAACTGAATACCCTTGATTTCTTTCTCTTGCCTGATTGCCCTAGCCAGAACTTCCAACACTTTGTTGAATAGGAGTGGTGAGAGAGGGCATCCCTACAAAGACACATGCACACTTACGTTTATTGCAGCACTATTCACAATAGCAAAGACTTGGAATCAACCCAAATGTCCATCTGTGACAGACTGGATTAAGAAAATGTGGCACATATACACCATGGAATACTCTGCAGCCACAAAAAAGGATGATTTTGCGTCCTTTGTAGGGACATGGATGCAGCTGGAAACCATCACTCTTAGCAAACTATCACAGGAAGAGAAAACCAAACACCGCATGTTCTCACTCATAGGTGGGAACTGAACAATGAGATCACTTGGACTTGGGAAGGGGAACATCACACACTGGGGCCTATCATGGGGAGGGGGGAGGGGGGAGGGATTGCACTGGGGAGTTATACATGATATAAATGATGAATTGATGGGTGCTGACGAGTTGATGGGTGCAGCACACCAACATGGCACAAATATACATATGTAACAAACCTGCACGTTATGCACGTGTACCCTAGAACTTAAAGTATAATAAAAAAAAAAGAGAAATAAAAAAAAAGAGAAATTAAAAAAAGAGAAATAAAAAAAGAGAAATAAAAAGAAAAAAAAAGAAAATGGAAATACATAAAAAGGTAAAATTTGGGGTTTCCTTTCCTGCTTAAATGCCACCGTTGTAGGCAAAAGTCATAAATGAAAATGAAATACAATAATAAATTCATCTTATCTTTTCTTTTAGAATTACATAACTTGAATTTTTTTTGCTGATGTTATGTTCTCACCTACTCATAGACATTTCTGTGGTGAATGTATACTCATATGATGCACTAACCAAGAGTAGGTATTTATTTAACAATTACCTTTAATATAAAATTAACATAAGATCCTTACTGACTGACTTTTCATATCTATTGTAAATACACAACACATGTAACAAATGGAGAATCAGGAATTTACTTCTACTAGATCAGTTAAAATGGCTTGTGGTATGGAAATACATTCTGTAATGAGTTATTACTTATCAATTATAATACATATCTTGCATTGACTGAAGTTGCAGTTAGGTCACCCATGTTGGATGTCTTTTTTGTATCATTTACAGAAGTTTTATTAGTTCTAAGAAAATAGCTTTCAGTGTCCAGCACAACAGACTCTGAAGATTAAATACAAATAGAATATCTTTTTTTTTCTTCCCCAAGACAGACTCTCACTCTGTCACCTAGGCTGAAGTTCAGTATCATGATCACAGCTCACTACAGCCTTGATCTCCCAGGCTCAGACTATTCTCCCACCTCAGCTCCTCCCCATCCTCAGTAGCTGGAATTGTGTGTGTGTGCCACTGCACCAGGGCTAATTTTATTTATTTTCTTTTTATAAGATAAAAACCTACAGGTCTCACTAGGTTGCTCTGGCTGGTCTGGAACTTCAAGCTTAAGTGATCCACTCACCTCAAACTCACAAAACGCTAGGATTACAGGCATGCCTGGCCTAAAATATCTTTTTAATCCTTAAGAAGAGTCACCCGGAGAGGCAATGGCCCTGTTAGCACTGGTCTCTGTTTCGAGTGTTGGAGAAGGATTTCCATTAAGACAGTGTGAAGATGCTGGTAAATCCTTCCCACACACAAAGTATAAAACTGGACAAAATTGTCAAAAAAACATCCTTTCAGGTTTGCGAGTTGCCAAAGGCAGATAACAAATTGAATAACATATATTCTTGGAAAACTAGGAGAGCTTTGGGAAACTGCTACCAGCTTGCCTTGGGCAGCTCCTATCAACAATCCCAGTTCAGTTGCCAAGAAAAGTAGCTTTACAAAGGTGAAGATGGCAAGGGAGGAGAATGAAGGGGGAAGGAAATCAGAGTCATTGCTTCCAGAGGAGTGGAAATGATTTGGAGTGGGCCACAAAACTTTGCAGTTTTGTGATTTAAAAGCGACAGACTTGATAGAAAATAGTGGAGGAGGGGGAAACACAGTTTTGCTAGCCTAAGTCCCAGTTGTGGTAAGCACCAGACCCTTCAGAAAATTAGCAAAAAGATCCTGGAAATAAGAGCCACAGAAGAACGTAATATATTTGAGCACAAACTTTGGCTAAATCATTGGTTGGATACTAGGCTAGACAATCACTAGTAAGCTAGTCTAGAAGAAAATAATAAAAATTTTAAAAAGGCTGAGCAGAGATATCAGCAACTATGCAACATGGAGGAAAAGTTTCTGCTGTTTGAGTCCAGGTAAGGTAATCAAAAAGTAAAAGTAAGACAGAATCTAGATGGATCAATACATTATATGATCAAAAATTTGTAGTTTTCAATAAAATATTACAAGATACACAAGAAATAGGAAAGTGTCACCCATACTCAAGAATAAATGCTGTCGATAGAAACTAATTCTGAGTAGGCACAGATACCGGATTTGCTAGACAAGGCTTCAAAATGAATATTATAAATATTTAAAGAACTAAAGCAAAGTATGAAAATAACTAACACATAATGAATTTCAACAGAGAAAGAGGTAAACCATAAAATAAAATCAAGTGAAAATTCTAGAGCTTAAAGGAGTGGAAACAAAAATGAAAAATTTGATAGATTGGCTAAACAAGAGGTATAAGATGGCAGAAGAAAAATCGGTGAACTCTGAGAGGAATCAATAGAAGTTACTCAGTGCATGAAACAAAGAAGAAAAAAAAACGATGCAAAACTTCAGTGAATTGCGTAAAAATCTTAAGCATTACAACATGTATGTAATGGAATTCCTAGGAGAATAGGAGAGAGAAAGGGTATAAAAAATTTAAATGAATAATAGTTAAAAACTTTCAAAATTTGATTTTAAAACATATTATTCCAAATAATTTATGTAGATTCTCCATCTTGTAAGAAGATGAAATATAATTCCTCATGCCTTAAGTATAAGCTGTATTAGAGACTTTCCTTCAAAGAGTACAGTGTGGTGAGGAAGGGAAAATAAAGTAACTTAACAATGGGGAAACTTTATGAATATTATCTAAAGTCAGGTGATCGAGGTTAACATCAACAGTAACAAGTCATTGAAAATATACACTCTAATATTGGTAGGAATGATAATTTATCGCCATGGTTTTCCTCCCCAAGACAAATTACCCCAGTCTAATAATGAGAAAAACATTGAACAAATCTCAATCAAGGGACATTTTACAAAATATCTAAACAATAATTATCAAAACTATCAAAGTCATCAAAAACAGTACAAGTCTAAGGCATTGTCAAAGACAACAGAAACCGAAGAAGAATATTAAATGTCATATGTTATCCTAGATGGGATCCTAGGGTAACAAAAGAACATTAGAGAAAAACTGAGAAAATTTGAATAAAATACAGACTTTAGTTAATAATAATATATTACTCTTAGTTAATCATTTATCAATTCTGATAAATGAACCATATTTATGAAAGATGTTAAGCCACTAAATTTGCTATAATTTTTACATCACTAAAAATAAACTCATACACATTTCTAACAACATTGTGTAAGAATTTGTTTCTTCACATCCTCACCAACACTTGATATAACCAGGTTTTTCAATATTACCTGTCAAACAGCTGTGTAATGGCATCTCATTGTGGCTTTAATTTGCAATTTCTTAAAAATAATGGTGTCAATAAAGGGATGGAGGAAGATCTACCAAGCAAATGGAGAACAAAAAAAAAGCAGGGGTTGCAATCCTAGTCTCTGATAAAACAGACTTTAAACCATCAAAGATCAAAACAGACAAAGAAGGCCATTACATAATGGTAAAGGGATCAATTCAACAGGAAGAGCTAACTCTCCTAAATATATATGCACCCAATACAGGAGCACCCAGATTCATAAAGCAAGTCCTTAGAGACTTACAAAGAGACTTAGACTCCCATACAATAATAATGGGAGACTTCAACACTCCGCTGTCAACATTAGACAGATCAACGAGACAGAAAGTTAACAAGGATATCCAGGAATTGAACTCATCTCTGCACCAAGCGGACCTAATAGACATCTATAGAACTCTCCACCCCAAATCAACAGAATATACATTCTTCTCAGCACCACATCGCACTTATTCCAAAATTGACCACATAATTGGAAGTAAAGTACTCCTCAGCAAATGTAAAAGAACAGAAATTATAACAAACTGTCTCTCAGACCACAGTGCAATCAAACTAGAACTCAGGACTAAGAAACTCAATCAAAACCGCTCGACTACATGGAAACTGAACAACCTGCTCCTGAATGACTACTGGGTACATAACGAAATGAAAGCGGAAATAAAGATGTTCTTTGAAACCAATGAGAACAAAGATACAACATACCAGAATCTCTGGGACACATTTAAAGCAGTGTGTAGAGGGAAATTTATAGCACTAAATGCCCACAAGAGAAAGCAGGAAAGATCTAAAATTGACACTCTAACATCACAATTAAAAGAACTAGAGAGGCAAGAGCAATCACATTCAAAAGCTAGCAGAAGGCAAGAAATAACAAAGATCAGAGCCGAACTGAAGGAGATAGAGACACAAAAAACCCTCCAAAAAATCAATGAATCCAGGAGTTGGTTTTTTGAAAAGATCAACAAAATTGACAGACCGCTAGCAAGGCTAATAAAGAAAAAAAGAGAGAGGAATCAAATAGATGCAATAAAAAATGATAAAGGGGATATCACCACTGACCCCACAGAAATACAAACTACCATCAGAGAATACTATAAACGCCTCTACGCAAATCAACTAGAAAATCTAGAAGAAATGGATAATTTCCTGGACACTTACACTCTCCCAAGGCTAAACCAGGAAGAAGTTGAATCCCTGAATAGACCAATAGTAGGCTCTGAAATTGAGGCAACAATTAATAGCCTACCCACCAAAAAAAGTCCAGGACCAGATGGATTCACAGCTGAATTCTACCAGAGGTACAAGGAGGAGCTGGTACCATTCCTTCTGAAACTATTCCAATCAATAGAAAAAGAGGGAATCCTCCCTAACTCATTTTATGAGGCCAACATCATCCTGATACCAAAGCCTGGCAGAGACACAACAAAAAAAGAGAATTTTAGACCAATATCCCTGATGAACATTGATGCAAAAATCCTCAATAAAATACTGGCAAACCGGATTCAGCAGCACATCAAAAAGCTTATCCACCATGATCAAGTGGGCTTCATCCCTGGGATGCAAGGCTGGTTCAACATTCGCAAATCAATAAACGTAATCCAGCATATAAACAGAACCAAAGACAAGAACCACATGATTGTCTCAATAGATGCAGAAAAGGCTTTTGACAAAATTCAACAGCCCTTCATGCTAAAAACGCTCAATAAATTCGGTATTGATGGAACATACCTCAAAATAATAAGAGCTATTTATGACAAACCCACAGCTAATATCATACTGAATGGGCAAAAACTGGAAAAATTCCCTTTGAAAACTGGCACAAGACAGGGATGCCCTCTCTCACCACTCCTATTCAACATAGTGTTGGAAGTTCTGGCTAGAGCAGTCAGGCAAGAGAAAGAAATCAAGGGTATCCAGTTAGGAAAAGAAGAAGTCAAATTGTCCCTGTTTGCAGATGACATGATTGTATATTTAGAAAACCCCATCGTCTCAGCCCAAAATCTCCTTAAGCTGATAAGCAACTTCAGCAAAGTCTCAGGATACAAAATCAATGTGCAAAAATCACAAGCATTCTTATACACCAGTAACAGACAAGCAGAGAGCCAAATCAGGAATGAACTTCCATTCACAATTGCTTCAAAGAGAATAAAATACCTAGGAATCCAGCTTACAAGGGATGTAAAGGACCTCTTCAAGGAGAACTACAAACCACTGCTCAGTGAAATAAAAGAGGACACAAACAAATGGAAGAACATACCATGCTCATGGATAGGAAGAATCAATATCGTGAAAATGGCCATACTCCCCAAGGTTATTTATAGATTCAATGCCATCCCCATCAAGCTACCAATGACTTTCTTCACAGAATTGGAAAAAACTGCTTTAAAGTTCATATGGAACCAAAAAAGAGCCCGCATTGCCAAGACAATCCTAAGTCAAAAGGACAAAGCTGGAGGCGTCACGCTACCTGACTTCAAACTATACTACAAGGCTACAGTAACCAAAACAGCATGGTACTGGTACCAAAACAGAGATATAGACCAATGGAACAGAACAGAGTCCTCAGAAATAATACCGCACATCTACAGCCATCTGATCTTTGACAAACCTGAGAGAAACAAGAAATGGGGAAAGGATTCCCTATTTAATAAATGGTGCTGGGAAAATTGGCTAGCCATAAGTAGAAAGCTGAAACTGGATCCTTTCCTTACCCCTTATACGAAGATTAATTCAAGATGGATTAGAGACTTAAATGTTAGACCTAATACCATCAAAACCCTAGAAGAAAATCTAGGTAGTACCATTCAGGACATAGGCATGGGCAAGGACTTCATGTCTAAAACACCAAAAGCAACGGCAGCAAAAGCCAAAATTGACAAATGGGATCTAATTAAACTAAAGAGCTTTTGCACAGCAAAAGAAACTACCATCAGAGTGAACAGGCAACCTACAGAATGGGAGAAAATTTTTGCAACCTACTCATCTGACAAAGGGCTAATATCCAGAATCTACAAAGAACTCAAACAAATATACGAGAAAAAAACAAACAACCCCATCAAAAAGTGGGGAAAGGATATGAACAGACATTTCTCAAAAGAAGATATTCATACAGCCAACAGACACATGAAAAAATGCTCATCATCACTGGCCATCAGAGAAATGCAAATCAAAACCACAATGAGATACCATCTCACACCAGTTAGAATGGCAATCATTAAGAAGTCAGGAAACAACAGGTGTTGGAGAGGATGTGGAGAAATAGGAACACTTTTACACTGTTGGTGGGATTGTAAACTAGTTCAACCATTATGGAAAACAGTATGGCAATTCCTCAAGGATCTAGAACTCGATGTACCATATGACCCAGCCATCCCACTACTGGGTATATACCCAAAGGATTATAAATTAGTCTACTACAAAGACACATGTACACGTATGTTTATTGCGGCACTATTCACAATAGCAAAGACTTGGAATCAACCCAAATGTCCATCTGTGACAGACTGGATTAAGAAAATGTGGCACGTATACACCATGGAATACTATGCAGCCATAAAAAAGGATGAGTTTGCGTCCTTTGTAGGGACATGGATGCAGCTGGAAACCATCATTCTTAGCAAACTATCACAAGAAGAGAAAACCAAACACCGCATGTTCTCACTCATAGGTGGGAACTGAACAATGAGATCACTTGGACTCGGGAAGGGGAACATCACACACTGGGGTCTATCATGGGGAGGGGGGAGGGGGGAGGAGGGAGGGATTGCATTGGGGAGTTATACATGATATAAATGATGAATTGATGGGTGCTGACGAGTTGATGGGTGCAGCACACCAACATGGCATAAGTATACATATGTAACAAACCTGCACGTTATGCACATGTACCCTAGAACTTAAAGTATAATAAAAAAAAAAAAAAAAAAAATAATGGTGTCAAACATCTTTGCATGTACTCTCTGACATTTGTATATCTGCTTTGCTTAATAGGTGTTCAAACATTGTCCCCATTTTGGTTAGGTTAATTTTCTTTTACACTTTGGAAAGATAGATAGATAGATAGATAGATAGATAGATAGATAGATAGATAGATAGATAGATAGATAGATATAAAACTTTATATATATAGATATAGATATCTATATATATATACTGGATACAAGTCCTTTATCAGAGATATAGAAGTATTTTCATCTATTCTGTGACTTGTCCTTTTATTTTTTAATGATGCTTTTGAGAGATTTAAAAACAATTTGATGAAGTCCAATTTATCAATTTGTTCTTTCATGGACCATTCTTTTGCTGTCATAGCTAAACAATTTAGCTAAACAAAATGAATGAATGCATAGTTGAAGGAATAATCTAATAATAGCTTCAACTCTGCCAATGTATTATGCTTGTCTCAGGCATGCACTTTAGGTATCCAACCCTTATACCTTAGCCACCCCCAAACTGCATACTTTACAAGTACTCTTTTTAAACTTAATTTATTATAGAAAGATGGGATAACTAAAAATACTCATATTATTTGTGCCAAGAAGAAAAGGACCATATGTTTCAAATCATGAGCCTTAGCTTCAAAGAAAGAACATCAGGAAGTTAAATATTATTTTAGCAATCCTTCCAAACCATGAATGTACACTATTGTTTTTTCTTCATAGATTTAGCCATCTTTACCTTATGCCTTTATATAGGTTGAGGTGGGGGAATATATGTACTTTAGGACAAGTAATAATCCTTTCAATATATTACTACTCTGTATTTCTCATAGTTCAATAAAATTTTGCAGGTTTTTAAAAATTTCTGACAAATGTAACTAAAGAAAAAAGAAAACCAGACACCAATTAACTCTGTGTGTATCATGCAGGTAATGAAGAATCATTAAATATTTTTTAGAGTAATGAATAATAGATAAGTGATGTACTATGTGAATACTAATCTAGTACTTTGTGTGTATTAGATAAGTCAATATTTGTGGGAATAAGAATCAGTTAATAGATGTCAGCTATGAAGTAATTCTGAAACAATACCAGAATGACCTGATATGGAAAGGCATATTACATTTCGATGAATAAATGTTTGATTGAATATGAAAAAATGAAGTAGAGAATTCTTAGAGCAAAGTGAATGAGAGAATGGGCCATAAGCAAAATCAGAAACTGTAAATATACATCACTATGCAAAATTTTCTGTGATCTCATCCCAAATTACTTCTGTCTTGTCCTTCTCCACTCAAGCCCACAGATTCTACCAAAGAGAATTGTGTCCTAACTATGCTATGAATATTTAATCTCTGAAGATTTTTAATTGGGATGCTCCCTACATATTGGAATACACAGAACTTCTAGATTCCACTGGATCATTCATTCTTAGAGTAACATAAATAAGTATTTCTTAAACTACTACTTGAGGAGATTGAACTAGGTTCTGCGGTTGGCAGCTGGGAAATCAACTAGTAAACAATTCTAGTGGAGTTTAACAATTGATATGATAAAAGTATATAAAAGCAAAGTGCAACAGTACCTATTGCTATTAGGTGAGGAAGGACCAATGCGGCTGGTCACAAACAAGAAAAACAGCAAGAATTTGATTCCATAAAAGCAAGTTAGATTTTATTTTTCATGATGCATTTTTTCCAAATTTGTCTAATAAAAATCACCAGGAATACTTGAATTTTGATATTGGGAAATGATTTTGGCAGATACAGAGAAAAAAAATTGAGGAATGTTTACCCTGTCCACAGATAGAATATTTGCAAGAAATAATTTAGGCATTTCAAGTTATAGGGCAGGAGATAAAGGGGAAAAATTTACAATATACATTTTACGGGTAGTATAAATTACATCTACTCATTGAGACTTTCATTGATCATTTTTAGCTTAAAAGAATCTCTCTATTTGCTTATGCACTTGCGTGTCTCTGTGTGTGCATAGGTACATTTGTGAGTGTATATGGGTGAATGTGTATACATGTGCATGACTGTATTCATTTGTAAATTATTTGTGGATGCAAGATAAGTTAATCCAGAAAGGAAGTGCTGTATAGAGTTGTTGCTCAACTACTACTCATTGAATATTTGAATAAACTTAACCTACATGATTTTTAAGGCTATTAAAAGAAAACTTTGGTTGAGGATAAAACTGTGTAATAGGCTAGAATTCAGCTTCAGGGTTCTGACTGAGTCACTAAGAGTTTTTTTTAAAGCCATTTTTACTATTTTTTCCCCCAAGTGTAAATTAGAATAATAATGATTACCTGCTTCAAAGGGGTGTTGTGAGGACTAGCTGGTTAACAGTTTTAAACTATTTTGAAGATGGAATGTACTATAAATGCACTAAAGAAAAAAAAGTGCAATGGAATAAGACACTCGAACCAAAGCTTTAGGAAAGTTAGTATGTCTTTTAGACGGTCAATCTTCTACTAATAAAGAATTCTATGGGAAATTAACTCCACAACATTTTTTATTTTCTTGCCTCTTTTCTACTTTCTTCTGTAGCTAATATCTGCCTAGTGACTCTATTCAACAGGAAAGTTCTAGTAATGCCACTTGTTGTAATAGATGTTACTCATAAAGAAGGAAATGCAATGAAGATTATAAAGTGGTCATTAATCACATCACAAAATTTAGTCTGTTCAAAGACATCACTATATTCAGAAATTGCCAGAACTATTTTAAAATCAATTTTATCATTGGAAATTCTGGATATAGTTGTAGAGGGCTAGAAGCAAAAGTTCACTTTTGTATAGAAATATCTAATAATTTTTCTGAAACATAAATATCAGAGCTGGATGAGAAGTTCATTTTTCAAAACAATTGTTATTTTTTCCAAATGACAAATGAGATATTCAAAACTCTGAAAAGATATTATTTTGTTTAGTCATTCTTATTAAGAATATTTACACAATTATGCATTTACATATCCTATTTTGTAAACCCAAATCAATACACATATAGCTCAAAACAGAATAAAAAACTGCATGCCACAAAATTTTTGTGAGAAAAAAAAGTCCAAAAATGAAACAAAGTGACCAATTTTACATGTTCTTCAATAGAGTTGATATACATCTTTACCATTCTATGTTCTATATTTTATAACATTGGATCATGAATCTAACATTTCAATCCATATTTTAAAACAAACAAAAACAGAGATTTAAAAATATATATATCCAATTTCTATGTGGAAATAAGCACTGTATCTCATCATTTCACTAGTTCTTGCCACACAAAAACATATTGTATATTAACTATTACATTTTGAACTTGAATCATAAAGTCAAAAATGGCATATTTATTTCTCAAGTATATTATTGCACTTCATTAAAATATCAGAGCAGAAAATGCTACAGTCTCTTTATTATTTTTAACATTTAGTAAAATATTTTAATTTTAAATCTGTATTAATATTTTTCATTGAAAGTACCTTCCGATTTTAGAGATCAGTGATTCAATAGATATTAGATCAATAGATTCATCAGATAGTAAGTACCTAGAAATTAAGTACACGCTGGGGTAGGTATGTTAGGAAGCTCTGACTATACACCTCAAAGCCAGTAATTTAGTTAGGAAGATAAAATTAACAAATGTGAACATATTAACAAATAATGAAATGATAAACTGGATTTTGGTAACTCTAGCAAAAATGTGTGATATAGAAAAACTATAAATGAGCTTTGTAGAGAAAATGGGCTTACAATAATTTGGATGGGATAAATGAAGAGGAGTGGACATTTGGGTAAAGATTGAAAGGCAAGTTGAAAGGTAGAGAATTTTAAAATTAAAATTATATTAAGTGGAAAGCAGTCAGGATATATAAAAACTCAAATGCAATTTCCGTAATATACTTAAGTTTGTTATATTAGATATATTTAATACATTCTGAAGAATTTGTTAGATAGAATGTGAGCTTTTGAGCATTTGTCCGTTTTAATCATCACAGCCCCAAGAACTGTCCTTTTCTAGGGTAGGAGCCCAATAAGGATTTGCTGAGACAATAAATAAATAAAAGATGAATTTGTAACTGGAAGTGGTAAGCAATATGGATCAATTGTAGCACCTTAAGCAGCAGAGTGGTGGGATGAAATGTGTTTAGAAAGCTGATTTTGGCAATGGTTATGTGAGATGACACTAGAGGAATAATTACGTGGCACTCTCAGTAGAACCATTTCTTTTTTTTTTTTTTTTTTTGTTCTTTTTTAAATTATACTTTAAGTTCTAGGATACATGTGCAAAATGTGCAGGTTTGTTACAGAGGTATACATGTGCCAAAGTGGTTTGTTGCACCCATCAACTCATCATCTACATTAGGTATTTCTCCTAATGCTATACTTCCTCTAATTTCCCACCTTCTGATAGGCCCTGGTGTGTGATGTTCCCCTCTCTGTATTCATGTGTTCTCATTGTTCAGCTCCCACTTATGAGTGAGAACATGCGGTGTTTGGTTTTCTGAGAATGATGGTTTCTGGCGTCATCCATGTCCTTGCAAAAGACATGAACTCATCTTTTTTTTTTTTTTTTTTTTATGGCTGCATAGTATTCCATGGTGTATACGTGTCACTTTTTCTTTTTCCAGTCTATCATTGATGGACATTTGGGTTGGTTCCAAGTCTTTGCTGTTGTGAACAGTGCTGCAATAAACATACATGTGCATGTGTCTTTATAACAGAATGATTTTTAATCCTTTGGGTATATACCCGGTAATGGAATTGCTGGGTCAAATGGTATTTCTGGTTCTAAATCCTTGAACCATTTCTATTGGAGGTTATTGTTTGACTTGGTCATGGTTTGAACATCTCATAATGTATGTTTTCAAATGTCAAAAAAGCCCAACATTACAAATATTACCAATTAAATCAATCTGGCATTTGTGCCTTATGATATATTGCTGAGCTGTGATAGCATTTGCATTACACAAAAGCAGTCAACCAAGAAGGAAAGGCTTTGTATTCACTACATTTGGCAGCAAAGCTATATCAAACAAATTTATTCTACATTTATATTAAAGTTGATGTCAGTGTGCCTATGCCTGCAGAAAATGAAGGGCCTAAAAAGAAAGTGTTTCATCTTAAATTTTGGTTCTAAAACAAATATGAAATGAAATAAAAGTGACAAAAATAAAAGTATGAATAATTTGTGCAATTATTTGTTTCGTGATGATTTAAAAGTAAGATAATAATTAATTTATTTATTCTTAAGTTTCAGTTTTGTCTCACTTCCCTAGTACCAAATAGGTGCAGAGATATTAAAATCTACATGTCCCAATTTTACTATCATTATTATTAGTGAAATCTGTGGACACTCTTATAACTATATTATCAATAATTTACTTTGTTTACTGATAGCTAACATTTGTTTACTGATAGCTAACATTCACTAACATTTGTACAAGGCTATAGTTTTATATACATTATTTCAATTAGCCTCAGTAAGTAAGTTGTTGGGACGGGGTATGTGTTACTATCTTTATTTTATAGATAAGAAATCTAATAATCAGAGAAACAGTAATTCCATATTGCCCAACAATTGCAGAACTCTAGTCTTTTAACTCATTTATTTTATTGTATGACACTGCTATTCTTACTACTGCTTTCCCTTCACTAGGGACTTCTTTTTCTTCCTTTAATCCCTTGCCAAAATTAAAATTTATTATTGAAATACTACACATGTCCAAATTCATTATTGATCTAATTGAGAATGAAACATTTTGTCTAAGCTTAAATATATGCAGTTCTACTTTATGTACAACTTGGGAACAAAAGGGCCATATTAGATAATTTAATTATTTCTCTGCAAAAACACATGCACTGTAATATAACCTGATCGTGTTCCTCACAGTCATGACAGAAGGAAATGTAGAAATGAAGAAAATTCAGTGGATAATTTTTGAAAGTCTTCTGAAGCCATATTTTTAACCTACATATATCTTTAAGCCTCAGCATAAGTAATTCTGTGCTGTCTTAACTAGTAACAAATTCAGATAACTAACATTCAATAAATATTTTGCTACTCTGCAGGAAAGTTCTTTTCTTCCACCTTCAACTATTTGAGTAGTCAGGGTTAAGTTATTCAATACTAGCTCACTAACACAAGAGTTTCAAAATATATCATTTATTCAATAAATTATATTATTACTTCTTGTAGTATTAATTACCACACAAATGGTAGAGAAAAATTACAAAAACTAGCTGCTACTCAGAAACCTTGCCTCCCCTCATAGAACAGAAATAAAGTGAATCTTAAACAAAATCAGTAAATTATCCTACAAAGTCGTGTCAGAGATAGGAGGAAATCATTCAGAAAACAATCACTTTTGCAAGAATTCACTAAAACTTTTATATTAAAGTAATTAACATAATTAAGAAAAAGTGTACTTTTAATATGGCTCCTTGACTCTAAAAACATCAAGAAAGCAAGTTTTGAGTGTGCTTATTCGAGTAGCATGGTACTTGGTTGTTTGGCCTTAATAAGCACAAAATTCCATATTTTGGATTTGAGTGAATAAGGTTGTCTTCGTGGAATGATGCTTCACACATTCAAAGCACACAGTGACTTTCATTTTTCTGATTCTGTGCTTACCAAACACATTTCTGATTGTAATTTGACTTTTAGTCTAGCATAAGCACAGATAGCATTTTAGTTATACTTGACTATAGCTTGCCAAAGAAGAGAAAATATGCTGATCTACCTTAGAGTTCGGGCTTTAAACATCTGTCTCTCAGGACTTGGTTAATATGAGCCTTTTCCCGTGATGCAAATCTATTCTTAGTATGTTGATACATCCAGTTCTTGTGCTTTCCAAGGCTTAAGAATTGACTTCAGGCAGCTGCAGTGAACGTGAACACTCAAAAGCAATGAGGACAAATGAGGCATCTTGTAGAGAGCCAACGCCTTTCTAGCAACTCATGTGCCCAAGGCAACTTTTATTTTAACTTTAGAATTGAGCATTTACTATGTATTCAGAATCATGCTAATTGTTTCTGAGAATTCAGAGTTAGAAAGCTTAGGCCTTTTTCCAAGGAACTTAAAATCTCACGAAAAAAATTTATTCTTGTCCTATGAAAGGCAGTGATTGAGAAGTCTAAATATGAAAGGCAACATGGGATTAAGATTAGAATATCATCATAAGAGAAAAATTATGCCAATTATTTTATTTTATATTAACAGCTGAAAGAAAACTATTCCTTTTTGATTTCTATACAATGACTAGTGTTATCATCTTAAGTCATATTTCTTAACTCCTCTGTTAAATATGCTTTAATGGCTACTTATTGCACTTAGAATGAACTGTGTTATCTTCAACATGAGCTTGTATCAGTCTTGTGCCTAACTGCCCAGGCTCACCTGAGGCTGCTTTACCCCTTTTCAACTACCCTCCATTACAATGGCCTTTTTTTCTTTCTGTGCTACATAGTTTCTGTACAAACAGACTCTAAAGTCAGAGGCTTGAGCTCAGGCTTATTATGGAGCTCTATTAGAGCTACAAAGAAGTGAAGGAGGAAGCGAGAGTAAGCAAAAGAAAAATCAGAATAGAAATGCAGTCCAAGAACAACGTCAGTTGGTAATACAGGGTACTCTAGAGCTTGGATGGCCTTTCAGAATCATTGCAAATTGAGGCAAAGGGCACAGGCCTGTGCCTCCATCCTAAGACAGAATCTAGGTACCTTGCTGCATCCACTATTTTTGACTGATCTAGAACCGAACAGTATCTCTCCTTGAAAAATTCAGGGCTTTTGTGCACGTTATTCTCATCTTTTTGCCTGGAATGCTCCACTCTTCCTCCACACAACAATGACTGCCTGAAAGTTTTGGTTTACTTTTCAGGTCATCTTAGAACTATAAATTCCTCAGAAAGTTTTTTCTGACCCTGAATCTAAATTATGTCTTTCTTTTAAACTCTTTCATAGGAATTCATATTTTGCTCTATGTAAAAGTATAAAATATGTGCCTATACTTGTGCTTTTGCTGTTACTCTTTTCCATTTGTATCATATTGTAAGTTACAAGGTCACAAATTTGTCACTTCTCTATGATTAGCACATAGTTCCAGCAACTTGAACATCGTAGATGCATAATCAATATCTGTAAATGAATGAGCGAGTCTTGGTTCTTCTCTCCCTTAGGCCCTAGTAATTGCTGGCATTTCCCACTCATTATTATGATGATAATTTAACTCAGTTAATTTTTTTTTGTTAACTGTATGCTGGTTTGTATTAGAATTGTCTCTGATATTATCACACAGATGTTCTCACATTTGACTTGCACTAGAGTCACCTAAAAGACATGAAATATAGTGAGTTCTGACCCCAACATCTCTGCTTCACTAAGCCTGGGTTAAGACCCTGCATTTGCATTGTTGATGCTACTATTCCAGGAATGACCCTCTGATAATTGTTTGTGAATACAGATAGAGAGTTATCTATTTCCAATATTCAGTTTGTTACAAAATGCAAAATCAAGAAATTTTAGGAATTTGTATTTGGAATCTCAGGTAAATAGAACTGGGATAATCTATGATAGTTTAGAAGTAACAGGTAGATAACTGTAAAGTATTTTATTAATGTACACTATAAAACAATAAACATTATTTACTGAATATAGAAAGAGCTAATCTGTAACCATTATGTTTATCTTCATTTGGATATCCCACAAGAGAAAATACCTACATACCTTATAATCTAAATGCTTTATGAATTTATTCTTTACAGAATTAGCTGTAAGTTCTGAAAAACTGTTTTATAATATATACTAAAATTTTTCTCATTAAATGTAAAATTAATATTTGTACAATTTAATAACTTTATATCTTTAAAATGTTATTTATTTGTGTAATATATTTATTGTGTAATAATATTGTGTAATATCTGAAAGCATAAGCATTAACTCTTCCTCAGATAAAACAGCTGTTCATACAATTCCTAAAGCATTTTGTCTAAAAAATTAAAGACAGCTACAGTGGATTTAGTCTTCTTTTAAACAAGATAAAAAGAAGATTTTGCTTATTTATATTTTTGTTTAAACCATACAATTCCAAATTTTAACACCACTTCCACAGACAGGATTTAGAATTTTATCACCCTGAAAAATTCCATGTAACATTTACAAACTCAAATTTTTACTGATTAAATTACAAGTTATTAAGGTCTGTATTTTTAGAATTTTCATATCTGTTTGATATTGATTTTTATATTCAGCATATTTATTATATTTCCTGGATTTTTAAAGAACAATACATATAGGTACATATTTCTATCCATATTATTATTCAAATCAGAAATCTAGACTAGGGAGGGACAGCAACTGTGATATCAAAAGCCTATTCTGAAGTTCATGTTAGCTCCTGAATTGGTAAATTTGGAGTGTGGCTTTTGAGATTTTTATATGTCTCATTAGATCAGAATTTTCTATTTTTGCCTAAATATATTGTGTTAGAATATTGTTAAATATTTCTGAAATATAAGTATTTATAACATTGCTTGAATCTATTTGTTCAATGACCTTAAAAAAATTTGTCCAGTTTAGATTAGCATAATTTATTCTGTTTCTAGATACTTACAAAGCATCCTTGTATAACCATAGTCTGTTACAGATTTCTGCTTGGTATTAATGTCATAACCATCAATCTACACACTTCCTCATATGTGAGAACCTTTACTAGTGAAATTTTCTCTTTATTCTCATTCATTTTTTCAATGATAAACAATAATTTTTCTATCATTTCCAACATTTTCCTCAGTCCTTTGCATTGCAACCCAAATAAAACTAGAAATTGTATCTCCTTTCCATTCTTTGGTGGTCTCACATCTTCACCAACACAAGACTTTCATGATCTTATTCTTATAAGAATTTTTCCATAATTTCAAGAATTAAAACATTTATCTTGACAAAGAAGAAATGTTTCTAAAAGTTTTCAAGGCATTCTAACCTCTTCTATTTATTATTATTTTTATTAACATTATTCCATTTGACCTAAGCTTTAAGACTTGGAGCTTACCTTTCCTTGATTCTTTACCTACTGAAAACCAAAACTCAATTGTTTCTCTCTTTGTAAATTTTTGAAAGCCTCAGATAATCTGAACAATTGTTTTTCTAACACTATCCTCATAGAAATTTTATCACTCTGTTCAAATGGGCATAGGCCATATGCACTGTTCCAGAGTTGTTTTTATTAATGAATGAATATGCATTTGCAAATTAACACACTAAAATGGAAACATAAAGGAGTACGCCTATTTAGATGTTGTTTACACAAAAGTCCTGTCTTATATTTAAACTAAGAATTGAAGAATGGAATAGATACAGATAGTTGGAGGGAGAGTATCAGGCAGAAATAATTATAATGTGGGACATATCTAGAGTGGAAACGAGAGACATATGTCCCTAGGTCACAAGAAGGGTGAACAAAGAGGCAGCCGTCACAGTTGGAGGATACTGAGGGGCAGATTCCACAGGCTTCAGAGGCAGTGGTAAAGAATATGCATTTTATTCTGAGAGTGACAAGATGCCATTAAAATGTAAGAAGCAGAAATGTGACAATATTCAGTTCATATTTTGTTCATTCTAAAAGATGAGATTTTTCACTTTGAAGAAACTAGAAAACTAAAGATTCTTAGTCGAGAAGAGGTATAAAATAAAACTCTCAAAGTACCTCATGAAATAAAATAAAATAAAATTAGTATCTAGAATTTTAGAATACAATGTAGCTAGAGGACACCAAATGCAGATGGTAGCTGTGCCAGTTAAGTAAGACTTTTCTCTTGTGCTTCTCTTCTCTGCTACTCACTCAAATTCTAGAGCTGTCATATACAGCCTGAGAATGAGGGGAAAGGAGTGAAAGAATGAGTTGAAAAAACAGACCTCAATGTAGAAGGAAAAAAGCATTGCATTAGGTGAGTGTGTGTGTGTGTGTGTGTATGTATGAGTGTGTGTATATGTGTATGTGTGTGCATAAATATACACACACACTCATCTGGATCCCAGAGCATGATTAAAGAAGATCGATGACAACAAATCAATCATTCTTTACTTACATCTTACCCTTCACTTACTCCTTAGACACTGTTTGTCTTCTGAAAGTGCAGTATGCGATCAGTCTTTGTGTAATTTCTGTATAATTTAAGTGGGAGCTCATTTTCTTCAAACCCTGTGTTTAGCATGTGCATAGACTGTGAGCACTGCATGAACTCCATTAGTATATAAACCTCCTGACATAGGTTTTGCCATTCTTGTTTACTTTCTGCATCCCCAGTGCTTTGAAGTGTGCCTTGAACATAGTACATTACTCAACACTGAATCAGCTTGAACAGAGTAGGCAGAACTAGCATACCCCTATCAACCTCAGGAGTCTTCAAAGTAAAACCTCCTTATTGTGTACTTGAATTTGATGTTTAAAACTACAGCCAAAATCCTAAGAAGCAATTTATAAAAACTCCATTCTAAAATATTTTAAGATGACAGAATTATTGTAGACAAATAGAAAAAAAAAATCATTTATAAGGAATTTATTCAGATCTCCTCTGGGAAAAGGTACTATTTATGAATCTATAGAACATGCAAACCTGCAAAAGCTGCAGTCCTATTTTTGAAGCTCTAAGGATTTAATTGTCTAATGGGAGTTTTAAGACTATTCTTAACTCATTTGTGAGGATTAATTACTATTGCCTGGTGGAAAGTGCTTTACCTGATTCCATACAACATACAAACATATACATGCCAGTCATACTCTCAGGTATCTAATAACAGCCAATTTGGAAAGTTGTGAGTTGTGAACACCTCTTGCAACTTGGTAAGGTAAGTCCATTTGATTGAAGGTCCTATGTGAGATTTAGCTCTTAAGGCAGAGAAATTCAAGCAAGACATGCTGATTAATTAACAATATCTAAAATTATAAGAGTGTGACTTTGTGACTGTCATTAAAAAATTGTTTCACAGCCTAGACTCTGGTTTGGTAAGAGTAGGGCTAGGAAAGTAAAAGGAAAAGTTTTTTCAATACACCTCTATAAGACATTGGTGCTATAAGCAACACTGCTGCTTTGGTGTTCAACTGGAAGAACGAAGCTCTCAAGGATGAAAGCACTGTCTTTTAACTTCTGCACTAAATAGAACATGACTTTTGCACAAAACTACAGTTTCAATCAATACACAAAGAAATCCAGAATACTGGCAGAAATAACAGCATTTAGTAAAGGTTGGCAATCACTGGAAAAATTCAGCATAGTCCACAGGAAACAAAATTAATAAACAGATAAAAAGTTTTACATGGCAGGAAACCACAGTGTCTGTACCTGATGGGATGTATTATTAGAAAATGGAAGCCACATATGATATTTGTGGAACTCATATTGAAAAAGTCCAAAAGATGAGATTTGAAGGGAAAAGCAACTGAAAACTTATGATAGCAAATGAGTAAATATTTGATGAATGCCAAATGTATTTAAATGGAGACTTCACAAAGACCTTACGGTGAGTGGCTAAAAAATTATTGAAACATATTTTAGCTAAACTCGTAATACATCTATCATTTGACATATACAATTCTTTCTTCTTCATATGTCCTTTCTTCTTTGTGCCCTTATCGCATCAACTGCTATATCACCCAAGCCTGAAACCTGGTAGTCATTTTAGAATGAGCTTGTTTCTTCACTCCACACATAGTGCTGGCAGTAAACACTATAGATTCTACCTTCTAAAATGTCTTGGAAAATTGTTGTGGGAAGTCAGGGACCCTGAATGGAGGGACCCGCTGAAGCCGCAGCAGAAGAACATAAATTGTGAAGATTTCATGGACATTTATCCCTTCCCCAGTTAATACTCTTGTGATTTCCTTTGCCTGTCTTTACTTTAATCTCTTAATCCCATCATCTTTCTAAGGTGAAGATGAATATCGCCTCAGGACCCTGTGATGATTGCGTTAACTGCATAAACTGTAGAGCATGTGTGTTTGAACAATATGAAATCTGGGCACCTTAAGAACA
The DNA here is from genome assembly GCF_007565055.1 of Rhinopithecus roxellana. Classification (NCBI taxonomy): domain Eukaryota; kingdom Metazoa; phylum Chordata; class Mammalia; order Primates; family Cercopithecidae; genus Rhinopithecus; species Rhinopithecus roxellana. The sequence goes on from NC_044549.1 coordinate 149,252,789, forward strand.
GAATAACAACGATTTTCAGGGAACAAGGAAGATAACTTTAAAGTCTGACTGTCTGTGGGCCAGGCGGAACAGAGCCATACTTCTCTTATTACTGAAAACGGGTAAGATAAATATCACTGAATTCTTTCCCCAGTAAGGAATAGTAATGATTAACAGCCCCAGGGAAAGAATGCATTCCCAGAGGAGGCCTCTGACTGGCCACTCTGGGAGTGTCTGCCTTTATGCAGTTGTAGATAGGGATGAAACACACCCTAGTCTCCTGCAGCACCCCCAGGATTAGGAAATTCCAGCCTGGAATTTTAGTCAGACCGGTTCTCTGCTCTTGGACCTTGTTTATCAATGACAATGCCTGCACAGCTGGACATGAAACTTCATTAGCAATCTTAATTTTGCCACATCCTGTGGTCCTGTGATCTCACCCTGCCTCCATTTGCTTTATGATATTTTATTACCTTGTGAAGCATGTGATCTCTGTGACCCACACCCTATTCATACAGTCCCTCCTCTTTTGAAAATAGCTAATAAAAACTTGCTGGTTTTACTGCTCGGGGGTATCATGGAACCTGCCATATGATGTCTCCCCTGGACACCCAGCTTTAAAATTTCTCTCTTTTGTATTCTTTCCCATTATTTCTCAGACCAGCCAACGCTTATGGAAATAGAAAAGAACCCACGTTGAATATCGGGGTTGGGGTTCACCCGATAGAAAATGCTTTCATTTAAGCCTTTGTCACTTTTCACATGAATTGCAATAGGCTTTGGGTAGCATCCCTGCTGCCAGTATTTTTCTCCATCATACTCCAGTGAGTTCATCGTAAAAATATAAGTTTTACAACTCCAGTCCCTTTATTAAATGATTGAAGATATTTTCAATAATTTCAACATGAATTCTAAATCCTAAACATATTCTTAAAATTATTTTTAAACTATCTCCCTATGACTCTTTATTAGAATGTCTCAGCACACATATGTTATTGACTGCTATCTTATGTAGTAATTTACACAAGTTATTCATTTTTGTTCAGTTATAGGGCAAGCTCACACCCACTCAAATATCAACTATTTTTCTCATAATTATTCTTTACATTTAGCTTAAATATTTTCATTTCTGGGATGTTTTCTTCACCATCTTTGCAGCTAATACAAAATTAAAAATCTATGGAGTATGTGTTATTAACTCTTGTATTATTGTTCATTTTCTGTTTCTCTCATTATTGTTTTTCCATCTCCTGGATTCATTTAGTTCCATCCATATCAACAGGACACTTTCAATGGCAAGTAAAAGCATGAACTTTCTTTAAAAAACAAGCTAGGGTAGGATTAGAAGCTCGGATTTTCAGAAACTTTTCTATTTTTTGGCACAGCTTGCTTCTGCTTGATTTCACTCATGCATATATTTGGGGACCTAAAAATGTGACCAGAATGCTGTCTCTCTGGATCACTTGTCTTCGCTGGTCTCTGGGTTTATTCTTCTCCAGTGTGGGCAACATGACTGTTGGCAAATCTGCATTCAGCGGCAAACCCACACCCACATCATTTCTATTTAGCAATCTCAGCTCTTTTCCAATGTTCATATCTCAATCTGAATCTCTGAGAAGACTTGGATAAGACACCATTCCACACCTAAATACAAGGGCCTTGGATTGTATCTGGCTCTGTTGGGGCATAGGCTTACTCAGAAGTGGTAGGGGAACATAGTAATGGATGGTCTCAACAGAACCACATGGAGTGGAGATGGAGATATCCACATAAACCAGAAGAAGATTAGACAGATTACAACACACTCATAATACACTCACTCACACATGTGTGTGCACACATGAACACACACGCACAATTATTATACTTCAATAATCACTTTTACTTCAAAAGGTGAGCTAGTCCTATCTCCTCCATGTGCTTTGTGGTACCTTACACAAAAACCTATCATGATGCATATCTCACTGTACCATTCAAAAAAAAAAAAAAAACTTTTCAGACCTTATGGTGCATAGTAAATGGCTCAATAATATTTAGTTTTTATACATTTATCACCAATAACTTGTAAATTTTGGCAAAAAATAGACATTGCACAAATGTTCAATGAATGAATAAGTGCCCAAATCACAGGATGTGCACTATGTTTTTCTCTTAAATTGTATTTAACTGCGATCCAACTTTCCATTTGTTTTCCTGTCATTTAGTCAACAACAGAAAGGACTGATTTCGTACTTGATAAAATATTTACTGTTTGATTTATAAATTATGTTTAAATATCAGTGTTATCACATATAATGTGACATTCTCCAAAGACAAGCACTCTTACAGACCCTAACAGTAAAAATGTCCTTTTTTAAAATTAATCTCAGGAAAACTTGGAAAATTTGAGCACTGCTGCTTACTCTACATGCTGTACTGTATATTATAACTAGTTTTTTTTTCTTCTTCTTCTCTTGTTTTTTAGTTTCTTTGTTATATCTTTGTTGAGTAACTCTAAAAAAAGAACATGAGTCTAGCCATAGCCACATCAATTTTTTCTGATTATATAGAAGAAGAAAATGCTTGTGCATTAACAATCATTATGAGTACATTTAAGTCATTATTCATTTATGGAATTGCATTAATTTCTGAATAACATGACACCATAGATGGATGATTCAAGAAAGGCAATGCAGTGTCTCTGTCTCCTGGATTCATTTAGTTCCTCAAAGTATCAATCTGTCATTCACTGTGGCCACCCACAGACACTTCTCAATCTGAAAAAAAGTCATTACGTTATCAGTCAGATGACTGGATGAGATTTAAAAAAAACAAATACAACAGTAATTTTAGTTAGCTTAAGGTATTAAAATTCCAAGACCAAAATAATTTTTCCAGTTATGTGAGGCTACTAGCTATGGAAATTCTAAAACATCATTGAATTAATTTATTTTAAGCAATAGATAATATTGTTTTTTTCTATTGAAAACAAATTCTGCATTTTCACCATTTGAATTTGCCATGTACTTTGATGAAAATAATCCAATACCAACATAAACTTTTCTTCCAAATATCAGGAGGTTTATTATCCATGAAATAAGAATGCCTTAAAATCTTTAATGCATTTACTGCTTTATCACTCATTTATCCATTTGTACAATGTGTATTTATTGGGTATAAACAGGAACTAAACTATACTGTTAGATGTTGAGGTATTTAGTTGATACAAAATTAAAAATCTATGGAGTATGTGTTATTAGTCACTTGTATTATTGTTCATTTTCTTCTGGTTATAGCAAAATAGTATGTATCCATTGATAAATTCAGTTGGTAGATCAGTGATATGGATTGGTTAATCTGGAGCCAAATAATTTGTAGCCAAAATGCAATGTTATCTTACTATTATTTATTTACAAGACACTGAAACCTTCCATGCCTCGGTTCACTTATTTGTCAAACTGGAGTGATAATGATTATATCTCATAGGATTATTGTGAAAATTAAGTTTTAACTACTAATGATAGTTTTGTATTGCTAGGCATGATAAAAAATACAAGATATACATTGTCTACTGGTAATGAAATAGGAAAATGTGGAACATTCATTGCTTCTAAATATCTGTGCATTTACAATCTAATACGAAAAGCAACTACCAGAGGCTGGGAAGGGCAAGGGGAAGTGGAAGATGGGAGAAGTTTGTCAATGAGTGAAAAGTTACGGTTAGGAGACATAAGTTCCAGTTTCCCATGAAACAGTAGGATGACTATATTTAGCAATAATATACTACACATTTCAAAATAGCTAGAATAGAGGATTTTCAATGTTCTCACAACAAAGAAATGATAAATGTTTAAGGTAATAGATATGTTAATTATCCTGATTTGATCATTACACATTATATACTTATGCTGTACTCCATAAATATGTACAATTATTATGTGCCAATTAAAAACAAAACAAAACTTAAAAAATACTTAACTCATTTAATATAAAGTTATTTTGCAAAGTAGATGGTTGACATAGTCTCATTTTAATAAATAATTAGAAAACAAATTAGGATAACTTGAAACTAAAATTATAACTTTTTTAAAGTTATCCAGTAAAATTAAAACTTTAATTTTAAAATATAATTAAAATACTGCTAATCTTATTTTAAGTTTTCGGGATCAAGGTGCTTGGTATTTCTTTAAACTGCATGTTCTTTTTTCTTATTGTAGCCACAGGTATAAATCTTTAATTCATTGGTATTTAACTTTCCTTGGAAATGCGGGTTTGTGATTAAGATGTTGTTAAGCTACATCATTGAGCAGTCAGTGTTTGTGAACTCTGAGGGAAAATATATACTGAGGAAAAAGCAAGACAAACAATCTATAGAACTATAAAGTTATGTTTGCTTATGTAAAAAGCACCTATCTATTGAAGGATGATTGATATGTAAAAATCTATATGTGTTAATATTTAATCTTTATGAGTTTGAAGATAAGTATATACCTGTTGAAATTATCGAGACCATAAACATACTCATCTCCTCCCAAAGTTTCCTCCCAACCCCTTTATTTTTATTATTTAGTTGTTTTCTTTCTGAAAACACAAAAGATCTACTGTCTTAGCGATTTTAAGTATACAATACAGTATTGTTAATTGTAGACATTCTGCTGTAAAGTAGACTTCTTGGACTTATTTATCTTGCATAACTGAAACCTTGTATCCTTTAACTATCACTTCTCCATTCTTCAACCCCTATTTATCCTCCAACTCATGTCACTCACCATTCTATTCTTTGTGTTTATGACTAGACTATTTTAGAGTACACACATGAGTAAGACCGTGTAGCATTTGTCTTTCTGTATCTGGCTTATTTTACTTACCACACTGTCCTCCAAGCCCATCTATGTTTCCATGTTGTCTCAAGTGACAGAATTGTCTTCTTTATTTGACTGTATAATATTCCGTTGGATAAAGAAAATACATATGTGTATATATATACATATATATGATACACAGTTTACTAAATAAACTGTTTTCACTTTGTATTCTTAGAGCCCTTGTCAAGATTAATTGGACTGATATGCATATATTTATTTTGGGGACCTCTATTCTGTTTCACTGGGCTAAATGTCTACTCTTTATGTTAGTACCATATAGTTTTGATTACTACTGTTTTGTGACACAGTTTGAAATCAGAAAGTGTGATTCCTCCGGCTTTGTTCCTCTTGCTCAAGATTGTTTTGTTATTAGGGATATTTTAAGGTTCTATATGAAGTTTAAGACGTTTTTTCTATTTCTGTGAAAAATACCATTAGAATTTTGATAGGCATTGCACTGAATAATTAGCAATATTAATTCTTCCAATTCATGAACATGGAATATTTTTCCATTTATTTCTTATATGAAGCTGACCCAATAGTCCTATAGACAGGTTTTTCTGATAAACATAGAAATTGATCCTTCTGGTCTTAAAGCTTGAAACTTGCATAAATTTTATTTGAGCTTCTCTCTCAGTAAAGGACCCTCAGGTCTCTCAAAATGTATCAAAGAACTGAAACACACCAGATGATCACATTCAGACAATGAGGGGCCAGGCACCATCATTCATCATGATCGCAACCTTCTGCCTCCCAAATTCCTGTTTTCCTGTACGTTGTTACATTTCTTCCTGGCTATATGAACCTCTAATTTTAGGCAGTCAGAGAGCCAAATTTGAGACTGATCGCCCATCTCCTTTGCTGTAACACCCCATTAAAGTTTTCTTTGTTGCACTATTTGTTGTCTCAGTGATGGGCTTTCTGTGCAGCATTTAGCAGGACCTAGAACAAACATCTGGTGTTTCAGTAACGTATATTTTAATATGTTTTAGCAATGTTTTATAGTTTTCAATGTGTAGGTCTTACATATTTAAATTTATTCCCAAGTATTTTATTCTTATTGATTTTATTATAAATATAATCTTTTTCTCAAATTATTTTTAGATAGTTCATTTTTAGTATACAGAAACAATTAATTTTTAAATATTGATATCATATCCTGCAACTTCACTGACTTCGATAATCAGCTCTCACAGTATTTTGGTGTCATATTGAAGTTTTTCTATATATACCATGTCATCTGCAAACAAAGACAATTTTACTTCTTTTCTGATTTGGATGCTTTTTCTTCTTCTTTCTTGTCTAATTGCTCTGGCTAGGTCTTTCAGGACTATGCTGAATAGAAGTGGTGAGGGTAGGCATCTTGCTTTGTTCCTGATCTTAGAGGAAAAGTTGAAAGCTTTTCATGTTTGAATATAATGTTAGCTATGAAGTTGTCATACATGGTATTTATTGTTGAGGTATGTTCATTCTATTCCTAGATTTTTAAGTGCTTTTACCCCAAAGAAATATTGAATTTGGTCAAATGCCTTTTTTTTTTTTTTTTTTTTTTTGCATCTATTGAGATGTTCATGTGATTTTTATCCTTTATAACAGAATAACTGTTAAAGTGGTATATCATATTTCTTAATTTTTTGATGTCAAATCATCCTTGTATCCCAGGGATAAATCTCATTTGATCATGGTGTATGAACCTTTCATGTACTGTGGAATTCAGTTTGCTTATTGTGTTGAAGACATTTATTTCTGTTTATCAGGAATATTGACCTGTAGTTTTCTTTCCTGCACTATCCTTGTCTGGTTTGGTATCCTAATAATACTGGATTGTTAGAATGAGTTTAGAAGTGGTCCTCTTCCTCAATTTTGGAAGTATTTGATAAGAATTGGTGCTAATTATTATCTAAATATTTGGTCAAATTCATTGGTAAATCCATGTGGCCAGGGGCTTTTCTTTCTGGGGAGAGTTTTGATTACTAATTTAGTGTTCTTACTTATTATCGGTCCATTTAAATTTTTTTTATTTCATCATAATTGCTTTGGGAAAATTGTATGTTTGTGGGAATGTATCAATTTCTTCTAAATTATCCAATTTGTTGACATATAACTTTTAATAGTAGTCTCTTATGAGTCTATGTATTTTGTAGTATCAGTTCTAATGTCTTGTCTTTCATTTATAATTTATTTGAGTCTTCTTTATTTTTCATAGTCTAGCTAAGTGTTTGTCAATTGTGTTCATCTTTTCAAAAAAAAACTTTTCTCTTGTTTTGTAGTTCTTTTCTATTGTTTTTCTAATCCTTTTCAATAAATTTCTGCTCTAATCTTTACTTTCTTCCTTCTGCTAACTTGGGACTTAGTTTGTTTTTCCCTTTCTAGTTCCTTGCAAATCACCTAAAATTAAGTTTTTTTTTTTTTTTTTTTTTTTTTGAGACGTGTTTTTTTCTTAATGGAGATATTTATTGCTATATAATTTCCTCTTAGAACTACTTTTGTTGCATTCTATAAGTTTTGATGTGCTGTGTTTCCATTTTTATTTGTTTCAAGGTAATTTTAAATTTATATTTTGATTCATTTTTCATCCCATAGATTGTTCAGGAATGCATTGTTTCATTTCCACATATTTGTATTTTTACATAGGTTTTCCCACTAATATTTATTTCTAGTTTCATAATATTGCAATTGGAAAAAATAGTTGATATTATTTTAGTCTTCTTAAATGTTCTAAAACTTGTGTTGTGGTTCAAAATATAAACTGTCCTGGAGAAAGAAAGTCACATCTGCACCTGAGAAGAATGTGTGTTCTGTTGCTGTTGGATAAAATGTTCTAAGTATATCTATGAGTTTAATTGGGCTTACAGTGTTATCTGTTCTGTTATTTTCATATAGGTTTCCTGCCTGGATGATTTACACATTGTTAAAATTGGGGTATTGAATAAACGTAATCCAGCATATAAACAGAACCAAAGACAAGAACCACATGATTATCTCAATAGATGCAGAAAAGGCTTTTGACAAAATTCAACAGCCCTTCATGCTAAAAACGCTCAATAAATACGGTATTGATGGAACGTACCTCAAAATAAGAGCTATTTATGACAAACCCACAGCCAATATCATACTGAATGGGCAAAAACTGGAAAAATTCCCTCTGAAAACTAGCACAAGACAGGGATGCCCTCTCTCACCACTCCTATTCAACATAGTGTTGGAAGTTCTGGCTAGGGCAATCAGGCAAGAGAAAGAAATAAAGAGTATTCAGTTAGGAAAAAAAGAAGTCAAATTGTCCCTGTTTGCAGATGACATGATTGTATATTTAGAAAACCCCATCGTCTCAGCCCAAAATCTCCTTAAGCTGATAAGCAACTTCAGCAAAGTCTCAGAATACAAAATTAATATGCAAAAATCACAAGCATTCTTATACACCAGTAACAGACAAACAGAGAGCCAAATCAAGAATGAACTTCCATTCACAATTGCTTCAAAGAGAATAAAATACCTAGGAATCCAACTTACAAGGGATGTCAAGGACCTCTTCAAGGAGAACTACAAACCACTGCTCAGTGAAATAAAAGAGGACACAAACAAATGGAAGAACATACCATGCTCATGGATAGGAAGAATCAATATCGTGAAAATGGCCATACTGCCCAAGGTTATTATAAATTCAATGCCATCCCCATCAAGCTACCAATGAGTTTCTTCACAGAATTGGAAAAAACTACTTTAAAGTTCATATGGAACCAAAAAAGAGCCCGCATTGCCAAGACAATCCTAAGTCAAAAGGACAAAGCTGGAGGCGTCATGCTACCTGACTTCAAACTATACTACAAGGCTACAGTAACCAAAACAGCGTGGTACTGGTACCAAAACAGAGCTATAGACCAATGGAACAGAACAGAGTCCTCAGAAATAATACCACACATCTACAGCCATCTGATCTTTGACAAACCTGAGAGAAACAAGAAATGGGGAAAGGATTCCCTATTTAATAAATGGTGCTGGGAAAATTGGCTAGCCATAAGTAGAAAGCTGAAACTGGATCCTTTCCTTACTCCTTATATGAAGATTAATTCAAGATGGATTAGAGACTTAAATGTTAGACCTAATACCATAAAAACCCTAGAAGAATATCTAGGTAGTACCATTCAGGACATAGGCATGGGCAAGGACTTCATGTCTAAAACACCAAAAGCAACGGCAACAAAAGCCAAAATTGACAAATGGGATCTAATTAAACTAAAGAGCTTCTGCACAGCAAAAGAAACTAACATCAGAGTGAACAGGCAACCTACAGAATGGGAGAAAATTTTTTCAATCTACTCATCTGACAAAGGGCTAATATCCAGAACCTACAAAGAACTGAAACAAATTTACAAGAAAAAAACAACCCCATCAAAAAGTGGGCAAAGGATATGAACAGACATTTCTCAAAAGAAGACATTCATACAGCCAACAGACACATGAAAAAATGCTCATCATCACTGGCCATCAGAGAAATGCAAATCAAAACCACAATGAGATACCATCTCACACCAGTTAGAATGGCAATCATTAAAAAGTCAGGAAACAACAGGTGTTGGAGAGGATGTGGAGAAATAGGAACACTTTTACACTGTTGGTGGGATTATAAACTAGTTCAACCATTATGGAAAACAGTATGGCAATTCCTCAAGGATCTAGAACTAGATGTACCATATGACCCAGCCATCCCACTACTGGGTATATACCCAAAGGATTATAAATTATTCTACTACAAAGACACATGTACACGTATGTTTATTGCGGCACTATTCACAATAGCAAAGACTTGGAATCAACCCAAATGTCCATCTGTGACAGACTGGATTAAGAAAATGTGGCACGTATACACCATGGAATACTATGCAGCCATAAAAAAGGATGAGTTTGCGTCCTTTGTAGGGACATGGATGCAGCTGGAAACCATCATTCTTAGCAAACTATCACAAGAACTGAAAACCAAACACCGCATGTTCTCACTCATAGGTGGGAACTGAACAATGAGATCACTTGGACTCGGGAAGGGGAACATCATGCACTGGGGCCTATCATGGGGAGGGGGGAGGGGGGAGGGGTTGCATTGGGAGTTATACATGATATAAATAATGAATTGATGGGTGCTGACGAGTTGATGGGTGCAGCACACCAACATGGCACAAGTATACATGTGTAACAAACCTGCACGTTATGCACATGTACCCTAGAACTTAAAGTATAATAATAAAAAAAATTGGGGTATTGAAGTCTGTGTTATTTAATTGCTGTGTTTTTGAATTGTAGTCCCTTCAATTCTGTTGATATTTGCTTTATATATTTAGAAACTCTACTGTTGGCTGCATATATTTATAATTATTGTATCCACTTGATAAATGTGCTCCTTTGACATTATATTATGACCTTTTTTTGATTTTTACAGTTTTAACTAACAGTATATTTTGTCTAAGTACAGGCACTCCAGCTTTTTTTTTTTTTTCTTCTTGGCTACAACATGAAATAGCTTTTTCAATTCCTTCACTTTCACTCTGTGTATTTCCTTAAAGTTAAAAGATTTTTTGTTTGTTTGCTTGCTTATTTGTTGTTTTTGTTTGTTTGTTTGTTTGTTTGTTTTTGTAGGCAACATATAAAAGAATCTTTTTTTTTAATTCCTTCAACCACTCTATATCTTTCAGTTAGAAAATTTAAGGCAAATTGATGAGTAAATATTTACTACTGCCATTTTAATTGTTCTGTGTTTTGTAGTTTCCGTTATTTATGGAAAACTGCTTTTATCTAATTTGAAGAAACTCATGGACTGAAAAACTATAAATACATTATTTAGGTAGGCTAAATAATACAGAAATTGGCTCTTGATTTTATTCAAAGAGATTGGGAAACAAGATGTTGCGGATGTTCGGGAGGTTAGGTTTCTATAGATAGCATTTGACATAAAAAGAAAAATGCTCAAAAAATAATTGCAATAAATAATAAAACTTAAAATTGCAAAACATTTAGGGATATTAGAAATTAGAGAAATGAGTGAGGTTGAAAAGTAGAAGTGATATTTCTGTCCATCCAGGAAGAGACAAAACTGAGAGGTTTGAGCAGGATGGTTATATCTAGTTCACTGCAAAGATGTATGAGTCAAAAGTTGGTGCCCAGTAGATTTTCTCAATTACACAATACAGTTTAAGGAAAAAGAGACTGAAGATATAGCTCTTCTATTGAAGCCTAATAGACTCAAGTTACTTTCAGTTAAGTCTAGAGAGAGATAATTCTGTCTCAAAACATTATAGGTGTGGCTAATGATGCTTGAAGATGACACAATCTAATTCATTAGAATCTTACTATTTTTGAGAGGTATACTGTTAAAGAGCATCCATACTGGACTGACAGGGACTGTAAACGTTCAGGAATTAAAATAAATATTTTGCCCCAACCATCAATGGATAAGAAGCAAGTTGAGAAAGAGTGTCATTTTTATGAAATGCCTATGTTTTCATAGAGTCCTTACAGGTGTCCAAGCAATGTAATGGGAATAGAATGGCCTGCTTGAAAGAACAGTTAAGAATAAAAAGCAATGGGCAAGGAACAATCTCATAGAGAGAAAAATGGAATCTTACAAAAGAATATTTTCAACTCCCAGCAAGGAGACCCTCACTGTTTCTTGCCAAGAGATTTTACAATTGCTATGAAATAGTGACTACTGTGTTTTTTCTTGTCTTTCTTCTTTCAAAAAGGAGTATTTAGGGTCTTTTATCCTATCTCTCTCCAACTTTTGGTTTTAAGTATATAAGAGTGTCAGAGTATGAGTAGAAGTAAGTTTTCTTTTTGTTTTCAGTTCTCCAGAACAAGAGGATAACATGTACATTCTCATACTTGATTTGAAAATTTACACAAATTCCTGAACTTCAAGCTTGGTAGAGCCTTTGGATGAAATGTTTAAGTTGTCTTATTTGGTATCTCTTTCATGTGAGAGAGTGATGGCAATAAAAATTTAAGAGCAGGAGAATATGTTGTGATTGATCATTTTATTGTTCAAAAGTATTTGCTTCTCAACTCCAAAGGAGGATTATACATGTCTATCCTTTAATATCAAGCTAGGACATAAACAGAAAAGTAAGTAGGTGTGACCTGTATTACTTCAATGCATAAATGATAAAGTCAACATGTAATTTGGCATATTGTCTTGTTTTCCAAGATTCACAATGTTTGAGAGACAGTTGCTGTTATAGCTTGAGTTCTAGTGTAAAGATGATGTGAGATGAGTGAACGTAATTGAATAACATAAACTGCTACAGAATTTTTTATTGTTTGGTAAGACAACATAATTTAATCTCAGCTAACTCATACTCAGAACAGATAACTTACTTTCCCCACTTTCATGCCAAGCCTAAATCTAAAATCCTACACAATTCACTCTCATGTAAAAAGACAAATACATAAAACAATACCTAAGGAGGAGAACCAAAAGAAAATAAGTGAAACAAGACTTTTGCCCAATCCATTCCTGTTAAGGCTACACTCTAGAACATGTGGTCAAGTCTGTGAAGTGGTACTTGATTTGTCAATAACAATATTTCTCTATTATTTCAATAAAATGTGGACTCACATAAGGGGGTGAGAAGGAGCAATGCAATATATGTCATTACTCATTATTAATAACCCAAAGTTTAAATTCACCACATAAATACCATACAAGCAAACTTTAAATGCTTTCTAGATTTTTAATTGATTTTAGAATTAATTCTATTCATGCTTTTCAATTTCAATGAAATTTTAATTGTGAAAGGCATTTTTTCTTAGTTACTTGATTAAAGTCAATGCATATTCTCAATAAATCCTTAGCACTAACTAGTAGCAAGGTTTTTATTAAATGCTTATAAGTACTTATTACTAAGGGCCCTATAGGTTTTCTTTTCTCCACTGATGTACCCATTTTATAGATGTCAGCTGCCTGCACACATTATCATTATCACCAGTGAAATCCATATTTTTCATATGGAGACATCTTAGTACTCTCTAATGTCTGAATAATTTTTTTATCTTTATTGATACCTTCTGATGGGCTGAACTGTCACAAACACTATCTAAGCACATTTTCTATAATCTAAAAATAAGTAATGGAATATATGTGCACTATAATTCATAAATATTGATTTTTGCTGTTATACAGCCAATCCAAATAATTTAAAAGAATATGCAACATGGTTTTTAATTTCAGCTTTGACTTGAAATTTTAAGCTCTTGTATAGTCTACAGATGGTGAAAGCAGCTCATGGGTATCCACCCTATTCAAATTAATGGTAATAGGATATTTGTTTTGATAGAAACATTATAAAGTACTATAAAAATGTACATGGTAGAGCCTGCAAGGGGTGAGCATTAATCCTGTTTTCTCTTTGTCTTCAGGACTCACAGCAAACATGTTTTTTCTGCCTCACTTAAAGTGAATGTGGTCATGTCCCTGGGTTCTGGCAAATTGAATCTGACTGGAATTGATGTTGCCAGTTCCAGAAAACCTGTTTTAAAATATCCCATGTGATAGTCAGTCTCTTTCCTCATATGCTTATAGATTTTTATAATGTAGTGGTGGTGAGAGCAATGCAATCAGAAGAGTCTGAGTCACTGGTTCCAGCAAGATACAGGTTTACCTTCCAGAAATCATTTACCTCTATCTGCATTAAACTCAAGTGGGATTCGGAATTTAATTTCAATTATTAAGTCTCCAATACTCACTAGAATTTTGTTATAGATTAATAGAATATTTTACAAAGAGTACTTTAAGTTTACATCTTTTTACCACAATTATTACTCAGACTAATTGAGCAAGGTAGAGGTTCAATTTGAAAATAATAAAATTGAAGCAAAAAGAAATTCAGTAAATTGCTAAGTGCCAGAAATAATAGAAGATAAGTGACAAAATTGGAACTTGACCATGAGAAATCTGTTTTGACATATTCTTAAACATTACATCACCTCTTAACCAGCTTTGTTATGGTTGGCAGGGGCATTTCTATTTAAGACCTTTCTCTCCCATCTTTCTTTTTCTCAGACTCTTAATAACTGTAACCATTCTGTTTCCTTTGTTCTGTGCCACATTATTTTCTGCTTGATTATAATCATTCTGCTCTGTCAGGCTCTTATGTTGAAAGAGGCTGGGGGAAAGCAGGAGGACTTAATTTTTTAAATTTTACTTTTAAATGGTACATAGTAATTTCATATATTTGTGGGATATACAGTGATATAGTGATAGGTGTGTAGATTCTGGATGATCGAATTTGAATAATTAGCATATTGATGACCTCAAATATTTGTTATTTCTTTGTTATAAAAGTACTTAAAATCCTCTTTTAGCTATTTTAAAATACATTGTTATTAATTATAGTGACCTTCTTGTACAGTAGAACACCAGAATTTATGTCTTTTATCTAACTGTAACTTTGTACCTGGTGGCCAATGTCTCCCCATTTCCCTTCCACCCTCACATCTACCCTCTAGTGATCATTCTGCTTTCTATTTTATAATGGCAACATTTTTAGATACCACATATAAGCAAGACAACACAGTGCCTGTCTCTCTGTGTCTGGATTTGTTCAGTTAACAGAATGAACTATCTTCATCCATATTGTCAGAAGTGACAGTATTGCCTACATTTTAAAGGGTGAATAGTACATCATTTTGCATACATGTCACATTTTAAAAATATTTTCATCTGTATCTTAACTATTGTGAATAATGCTGCAAAAACACGAGCATGTGGACATCCTTTCAACACATTATTATTTTTTTCCCTTTGGATACATACTAGCTGAGTGATTGCTAGCTCACATGGTAATTCTGTTTTTAGTTTTTTTAGAATGTTTATACTATTTTACAAATGAGCTGTACTAATTTACGATATCATCAACAACTTACAAGCCTTTTTTTTCTCCTTGTCCTCTCCAACATTTGTTATCTTTCATCTTTCTGATAACAACCAATCTAACAGATGTGAGGTGATAATATCTCATTATGGCTTTAATTCTCATTTCTCTCATTATTATAGATGTTGAGCATTTTTTATATATCTATTGGTTGTTTGTATGTCTTCTTCTGAGAAATGTCTATTCAATTTATTTGCTTATATTTTAATATAATTATTTGTTTTTATTGAATAGTTTGAGTTTTTTGTATATTTTGGGTTTTAGCCCCTTATCTGAGGTAAGATTTGCTAGGATTTCATCACAATCTGTGGGTTGTCTCATCATTTCACTGTTTCTTTTGCTGTGCAGAAGCTTTTTAGTTTGATGGAATCTCATGTGTCTATTTTTTTTATTTTATTGCCTGTGCTTTGGGTGTCATATTTATAAAATCTCTGCTAAGACCAGTGTACAAACTTTTTCCCTTATGTTTTCTTCTAGCAGTTTTATAGTTTCAGGTCTTACGTTTAAATCTCTGATCCAGTTTGAGTTGAATCTTGCGTAAGCGTTGAGATAAAGATACATTTTCATTCTTCTCTGCATGAATATCCAGTTTTCCCAACACAATTTATTAAAGCAATTGTCCTTTCTCCAATATGTGTTCTTTACTCCTTTATTGAAAATCAATTGACTATAATTATATGGCTTCATTTTTGGGTTCTCTATTTCATTGGTAAGTGGGTATGTTTTTATGCCAGTACCATATTGTTTTTGTTACGATACTTTGTAATATAATTTTGAAATTCAGTATTGTTGTATGTTGTACCTTTTTTAGGGGAGTCAAGATTGTTAAGGCTATTCAGAAACTTTTTTAGTTCTATATAAATTTTAGAATTTTTTTCCATTTAATTGAAGAATGACATCGGAACTTTGATAGGAGTTTAATTAGTAGGTTGCTTGGGGGAATATAACATTTTAACAACATGAATTCTTCCAATTCATAAGCATGGTCTATATTTTCACTCATTTATGTCTTTAATTTCATTCACAGATAATTTTAAATTTTCAGTACAAAAAAAATTTTACTTTTGTGGTTAAATTAACTCTCATGTATTTTATTTTGCTATTGTAAGTGGTATTGTTTTCTTCTTTTTTTCAGAGAGTTTGTTGTTAATGATAAACCTGCTACCAATTTTGTAAGTTGAATTTTTATCCCACAACTTTACTAAATTTGCTTATTAGTGACTACAGTTTGAATGTGTCCCCAAAATTCCATATGTTAAAAACTTAAGCTCTAAATATATGGATTGATTGGAGGCTGGAAGGTAATAATCATCAAATACGCTGGGTCTCCCATGATAGTACTACTGATTGTTTTAAAAGGAAAGGAAGAAAGACCCGGCAGGCACACTCCAATCATGTCATGTCCTTCTGCCATGTTATGTCTCAGGAAGAAAGCCCTCACCAGATGTAGCCCCTCAATCTTGGTCTCCCCATCTTCTATAACAGTAATAAATTTATTTTTTTTTATAAATTACCCAGTCTGTAATCTTTTGTTATAGCAACAGGAAACAACGTGAAGTATCAGTTCTAACAGTTTTTTGGTGGAGTCTTAGGTTTTTTTTCTTTTTTTTTTTTTTTTTGTAGATAAGATCATGTATTCAAACAGAGACAATTTTATTTCATCCTTTCTGATTTGAGGGTTTTTTTTTTGTTTTTTTGTTTTTTTTTTTTTTCTCTCTTGTATAGTTGTTCTGGCTAGGACTGCCTTTACTAGGTTTACCAAAAGTAATGAGTGAGAATTCGTACCTTGTTCCTGATCTTAGAGTAAAAGTCTTCAACTTTCCACCCTCAGGTATTACATGAGCTGTGAGCTTATCATACGTGGCCTTCATTGATTGACAAACAGTTCTTCTACAGCTAATTTGTTGAGAATTTTTATAATGAAAATTTTAAATTGTGTCAGATACTTTTTCTGCTTCTGTTGAGATCATATGGTTTTTGTCATTTATTCTGTTGACATGGTGAATCACATTTATTGATTTGCTTATGTTGAACTAACCTTGTATCACAGGTATACATTCCACTTGAACATGATGAATGATTCCTTTAATGTACCATTGAATATGGTTTGCTACTATTTTGTTGGAGATTTTAAAATCTATTGTTATGAGTGGTATTAGCCTGTAGTTTTCTTTTCTTGTAACATCTTTGGCTTTGGTGTCATGGAAATACTGGCCTTAGAAAATGAACTTATTCTTTCCTTTTGCATTGTTGAGAGGGTTTGAGAAAGGTTGTTATTCTTTGACTGTGTGGTGTTATCTAGCCATGAAGCCAGCTGATCCTGAGTGTTTCCTTGATTAAAGACTTGTATTTACTGATTTAATTTTCTTATTCAATTGTTGGTCTGTCCATATTTCCATGTTTTTGTGATTCAGTATTGGTAGGTTATATGTTCCTAATAATTTATTTTATTTTCTAGATTTCTCAATTAGTTGGCACATAATTGTATATAGTAGTCTCTTACCGTATTTTATTACTTGTGATTTATCTATTTCTCCTTTTATTTGACTTATCTCTCTTTTTTCTAAGTTTAGTTAAGCATATAAATTAAAAAGCATAAAAAATTTCTTTGATGGATCTCAGCCTTCTCAAATTTAGCTAAGGAAACACAGCATTTTGAGACTCAAGTGATTTATTTATAAAATGGTTATTCTGGCTCAATTTTTCTCAACAGTAAAAGGTATTGATTAATTAAGGAAGAAGCATAAAACTAGAATGGCTACTTCTTGGCTTACTATATTTTAGAGCAATAGATCACATTCTCACAAGTAAACATATTTTTGGCTTGGTTCCTAAAGGAATGCATTATCCAGGAAAATCAGAACTGTTTATAAATGATTTAAATTGTGAACTCATTATGAAGACATCACACTTAACTTTCTGTCCTGAGCAATATATATTATTGTTACTAGTACTTTTTTCTTTTTATATGTGTTTTAAATAATGACTTTTAAGGTATACACAGATAAAATAGATGTATTATTCATGTAAAAGTAAAAAACCTCTTGTAGAAAGAAAATTTATTTTTTTTCTATTATACTAATCTCTAGACTGGGATCTCTATTCTTGCCATGTGCTTTGGGCAAGACTTCCCCAGAAATACTCTGGGCAAGCTGATGTAAATCACACTTTTTAGTTGGGACATATTTTCTCATATTGGTGACAGTGATTGGTTTCAACTAAGATGATCCAAATGAGATGGAATTTTGAATATTTAATTTACTAAAAAATGATAGGTAGCTGGAGAAAAAGAGAACTTCTTTTAAATAGAAATGAATATTAAGGGATATAGCATTTTAGCACCCTGCATGTTACCAAGAGAAAAGAACCTATGACTTTGGAGTAAAATTTATTTGCAAAAAAAATGTCCTCAATGGACTTTTTAATTTTACAAAGTGAAAGCAAAAAAATTTGTTTAGTGACAATATGAGATGCAAAGCACTCATCAGCTCTACAGAATAATAGACATTACTTTTTACATTTTAGATAATAATGCCTATAAGCTAGTTATGTTTTCTTTTAGATGTTCTTATACCTTCAAAAAGTACAGCTTTTTCTTTTTGATGTATATAAACATATGCAAATCTTTATCGATGGCAGAAGAATCCTAAGTGACAAACCCCATCTTTGATTGTAACTCTGAAAACTCAATATATATCCTTTAATTTTCCTGATTGCATTAATGCCATGATGGAGTGGGAGGGGAAGTTCATTTGACTTTACAAAATAAAGGCACAAACAAACATGCAAGCATTGATTTATATGGCAAATTGTAGTTCACATTTTTTTACTAATTATATAATCATCATGCAAAGGTCTAATACCTACACATTTTTGTGATTTTGTGTCTCTATATATAATTATATGTAATTATTTAAAAATCACTAATTTTCAAAATATCCTAATAATACATTCAGCCAATTGGGAACATTAAATTTCACATGAGAGATAGGATGTAGATATTTAATATCTCATTTCTGAAATTTTATATTTTCAAGAATCTAACATACATCTTGTATATAAGAAATCTGAAATGATGTACATAGGTATGTAATTTAATTCTAACTTTAAAGAGATTTCTAAAAAGCCACAATACAATAGAAAAAAAAATACTGTTTTCTTTATGTTCTTTAAATAAAGTCTTAAGCTTTAATACATACATTGTGATAAAGATAGAATGAGAAAACATTTTCCTACATTTGTTGATAAGCTTATTTAGTATGTCTAGAGTATATTCTTTATACTTAGGCAAAACATTCCTTGAGGGTAAATCTGTCACAATTTAAAAACCATTAGAATATTTTATATTAAAGAGCCTTAGGCAGATAAGTAATTAATGAGTATAGCTTACTGTTAGAACTAATGTTAATATGAGTGGAAATCATGGACAAAATGGGATTATAAATTGTCATATCCATTTTATGTATCGTGACTCCTAATTTTCAATATGAATTTATCATATGCCTAACATTCAAAGACATAATTCTTTTAATTTATTTTCTGAGTGCTATGTAATAGACATTATTCTAGACATTGTTAACACTTTATTGAATAAAATTGATACCTACTTTGCCCTTACAAAGTTTAAATTCTATTAGCAAAAATTTAAACAAGTATTTAATGTCATATTTGTTCCTGATAAACACTAATGGAAATAAACAGAACTGAGTAATAACATTGTACTATTTTGGTAAGGGTGATTATTGAAGACCCTTCCTAAAAAATGAAAATTGAACACAGACCACAATAAAGTGAGGAAAATAACTACACAGATATCTGGGTAGAGAGAATTTCTTGTAGAGGGAATACCAAGTGAAAAGGTCATAAAACGAAACAATGTTAGACAAGTTTGATTTTTAGCAAGTTTGGAT
The DNA here is from genome assembly GCF_007565055.1 of Rhinopithecus roxellana. NCBI lineage: Eukaryota > Metazoa > Chordata > Mammalia > Primates > Cercopithecidae > Rhinopithecus > Rhinopithecus roxellana. The sequence goes on from NC_044549.1 coordinate 149,272,439, forward strand.
GACTCACAGTCATTAGGCTGTAACATATTGCCTTCCAAATCATTATATATCTGCTCATTGTTTTCTGAATTTTGGTTGACATACCATTGTTTCAGATAATATTTAGCTGTCATATAACACAGTTATATCTTTATTTTTACAATGATATATAAAACAAATCATTAACCTTTTAAAAAATTCTAGACAAAAATATCATGTAGGCATTTCTAAATGACATTTCTGTTTATATATATACTCACAGAGAGACCCCTTCAGCCATTAAAATAATTGATTGAGTCCATTAAAATTAGTATATATGTGTAAATATTCTACACACAAACACAAACCACATGCACACACACATATATATGTGTATATGTATGTGTGTGTATATATATGTACATATACCAATTATCTCTGAAAAATAAAGTCTCTCTCTCTCTCTCTCTCTCTCTCTCTATATATATATATATATATATATACACTCACATATCTCTCTGTATGTGTATGTGTGATATGTGCATGTATAATGTCTTCTTGTATTTCATATACTCTCAGATACTTTTTCTACAAATTGAACATTCTGGAACACCATTCTTCTAGACAAGCTGATTATTTTGTATGCTTTGTTTTTCAGGTTTACTTCTCGTGCTTCTTTCAATCACATAAGACAGTCATAGCGCAGGCAGACAGTAGATGGTGCTTTTTAAGGGGGTAGCACATTTCATTTTGACTTGCAGCCTAGAGCTGAAACTGGACGAGACAGTTATGAATGAGAAGTCATTGATTATTGTCTTAAGGTTTTGTTTTGTTTTTATGAATCACAGAAATATATATTGAAACACTGAGGGAGAGTATGAGTTAAGCATGCAGTCTACTGAAGATAGGAAATAGTTATCTTTTCTCCCTCAAATCTCCCACACTCGTTGTGATATACACAGATCAGCTCTTAGGAGCAGAATTGAAGGGTAGAAAGCAGATCTGGACTAAGATACAGGGAAGAAATCTAGCACATAATGACCACCAAAAATGTGACTTGTAGCTTGACATAAACATCAAACTGGAAACAATTCTACTACTACTCCCAAATTTGAAACATGACAGTTACATGTTTTAAGCAGATAGTCTTTAAAAATGTATTTCTTTAAGGATATCTAACCAAGGGAAATTTGAAATAAAATTATAATTTCTCTAAAATCTTGATTATTGAAAAGCCTTAGAGAATTTATATCCAGACCAATTAGATATTAATAAGCCAATTATTTCTCTTCAGTATCCACATTCTTCTCTCTCTTATGATCCAAAAAACATTCAAAAACCATATATTGAGTTACTAGTATATAGTGAGCATTTGACTGAAAATAAAAAGATGAATAAGACAAAAGCACTGTTTTTGTACTTGTGAATGATAGAGAAAAAAGCAAAACCAAAATAATATTATTCAAAAATATCTATGGAATAAGAAAAATCTGTTGCTTGAGATACCCCATCTAGTCAATCCTTGTTATTCATGGTAGTTGTGTTGTACTGCAAACACTGAATTAGTTCATTCTGAACCATTGTTCCTAGGGGAGATATAGGGCTAGGTTGCTGTGAGCCTCTGGTCACAACATTAATAGCAATTCTTAAATAACATAAGCTTGCTTTTTGTTACTGTTTAAAATTTACTATTTAATAATACAGGCAACAGAAATATAATTTACATCTGAATGAAACTTATTTAACATACAAATTATCTCTGAAAAATAAATCAATGGATTCTGGTATTTAGGGAGATTCGAAAGCACTTTAGTACTATGCTTGGGGCTGTTTTACACAGTGAAATCACCAACAAAACTCACAAAATTATGGCTTTACATGGACCTTGTAAAGGAAACATTTACAGTATAAGAACTGAAATAATAAGGCAGAGCACAGTCTTGTCTGACTTCAGCTGGGAACATGCATGTCAGGTATCTCAAATATTTTTCACTCTGCACAAATCTTCAAATGTCCATGACATTTTCAAAAGTATTGACTTTGTGGTTACACATAAATTTTAGTGAGTGGGCAAATTCACAAATATGGAATTAATAAATAATGAGGATCAATGGTTTTTCTAATCCTGAGTTCTGTTTCCTTTCACCTGATTCTGTGATCCTTACTTTTCTCCCAGGGACTCTTAGAGTTAACCAGTCTTTCTTGTATGCTTCCAGAGCACCTTGTTCATAGCTCTTAGTGTAACACTTACTCTACTGCTGTGGAGTTGTGTGATTAATCTACTTTTAGTCAAACTACACAGTGATCACCTCAAAAGCATAGATCATAAATAAACCATGTATGTATCCCCAGATCCTCAGCACCTGACACATACTAAGCATTAACTTAACATCTGTGGACAGAAAGAAAGGGAAACAAAGAGGGAGGAAAGGGGTTAGGATGGAAAGTGAGCAATTCATTTGTAATAAACCATTAACAAACAACTATCTCAATAAGTCTGCAATTTACTGCTGTATTACATATCCTCCAGAAATTCATTTTCTTTAATTTTTGTATCCTTGAAGTAATAATAGTAATAAAAGTTTTTACTTAGTTTGCAGGAATCTCTGAGGATATTCAGGGGGAAATAAAATTATTTTGAACTCATTTGAAAATGTTATCTAAATTTGAGGCCAGTGATATCATTAGTAAGTTATAATTACTTGTGCCAAAGGGCCTTAGAAAATATATAAGCAAAATGCTCTGAATGTGTTAATTCTGCTCGGGGTGAAATAAAAAGTAATAAAAATGTTTCTTCTGTAACAAGGATGACTTCAAAATGAGGCTTTTGGATTAAGAAAGGAAAAACTAAAACAACCTCACCTATGATAGTATACATTTACCTATAAACAATCCCTATCATCACTGACAGCATGCTCGACACTTTTCTGAGTGCAGAAGGCAAGTTTTCTACTTCTTTTTAAGCTCTCAGCCTTAGCAATATGATTTTGGAGGAGATTTAATGTGTATATGCAGAGTACCAACTAATTCTCTTTTTCTTCTGGAATAAGGTTAGTAGATTAGTTCCTGTTGTTCATCTATATCATATTAAGATCTCAAAAAGAAGAAATGAACCAAAAGTGGTGATAACTTGTGGTAAAGGGAGAAGGCACAACTCCATTTATTTAGGATAAAAATTGTATACTTTCCATATATATTATTCTCTCTATTTTATGTCAGAGACTTATGTCATGATTATAAAAAGGCATAACCCAGCTTATCTTCTCTAATGAAATAGGTGGTTTTATTTGAGAATAAATATAAGAAGAAAAACACATGAAGAAACATTGTTATAGTATCTTCTATGCATTGCATGGTCATAGTTCCGGTGATTTACTTAAAATAGATGAGACATTTAAATATTTGAAATTAAATTTACAATAAGGGTGGTTTGTACTTTAGAATAAATACTACAAGTTTGAGTAAGAATAGAAAGCAATATTTCTCACATTCTTAGAAACACAAAGCAATTAACTTAAGAATTTCAAAACAAGTTTTTGAAATAAAGCAATCTCCCAGACAATATAAAGGAATAAAAGCTTAATTGTTACACCGTTTTAGATATTTATAGTTAATAAAATTATACTATATTTGGCCCAATTTATTTAATACTGGTTACATAATTATAAAACTGATGATTATTTTATCCTGTTACATGTGTATACGTTTTTTGTTCAGGTGGGAATTTGTAGACTTAATACTAGTTTTGTTAAATATGTACAAATATCATGACTGTGAGTTAGTAGAAAGAACCATAGTTTGCAATATTTCTACTCTGAATATTTAAATAACAAACAAGTCTATACTCATCTCAGAACTTGCCCTAAATTTCACCTGTTCCTATTATTTGTTGCTAGATTTTTAAAAAGCAAATAAAAAACACTCCAGAAGATAATGGCTTAAGACAATGACTTTTATTTTGCTCAAATATCTGTAATTTAGCAAACTTCTGTGTGGGAAGCTCACATCTGTTCCACTTGACAGCAGAGGCTTGAAGGTTGAGGGCTGAAATCATCAGAGACTCACTCATGTGTCTGGTACTTGAAGCTATTTATCTTCTGGGATTACTACCAGAAAACTGACATGCATTCTTTCTTTAGAGCCTAGTGATTGTGATCCTCACATGAGCATAACTTAGGGTGAGATAACCATATGGAAGTTGTATTATCTTTTATGACCTATATGCAGACATAATAAAGTGTTGCTTCTGCTGCATTCCATTTATTAGAATCACTATTAGGTCCATATTCAAGCAGAGGGGTATTCAGTTTCATATTTCCAGAGCATGTTAGGGTGGAATATGTATGGATGTGACCATCCTTGGAAAATATAATTTGCCATTATCTCTTAGCTTGGTTAAATTCCCTAACTTATTATAATGCTATCCTCTATTTTTTCTACTTTATGTTTGATCATTCAGCATGCAGAAGGACAACTTACCTTGTTCCAATTACTTTGGGTGAGAAGAAACTATTCCTTGAACAAGTGCCAATAAACTATTTGTTGTCCATCAAATAGGTAATAAAATTCCATCTTATAGTTGGTTATATTCCGTTGCAGAAAATTATTATAACATTTTTGAAAATCCCAATACTTCTTTCCTTCATTTTTAATGTCTGAATTATATAATATTCATAACAAAAAGATAGGTATAAAATAACACATGTTTAAAAAAGAAGATCATAAAAATTAAATGTATCAATAATAAAATAATATTCCCAGGATTGTAAATACAGTAAATCAAGCAAAGATTAATTGTAAATCAATCTTCAGTGTGCACTTTTTACAAAGTTTACTATAGGTGCATTTTCAGGATGCTGATGAAATTAATACTATTTTTTCGGGAATATTTTAAACTAGTATTTTTTTTTGTATTTTTGTCACCTGTAGCTGTGGCAAAAAATAGCCTCCATATAAATGAATGAGAGAAGAAATCATAAAAGATTTATTTCTGCTGCTTCATTTTTCTTATTTGTATCTAACATTCTGTGCATTTACCATGAGCTTCCTCACATTTCAAAAACAGCTAGTCATCTTTGAGAAAAAATTGTGCTATTTAATTCTGTCCTAACAGAAAACGTATGGTTTAGTGGGTGAGATGCCCAGAACAATAAGGAAAACTTGTGTTCTGTATTCCCAACAGAAGAAATAGATCATCTGTAAATAACTCCCAGAACAATCATGGCAGGTCTCAGAACTGCACAGAGTTATATAAACTCTGAGAAAAAAAAAATCAACAGAATGCTTTATGCAGACACATAAAGCTTACCACAAATTACAAAAACAGAATACTCATAACAAAGTGTTTTTGTTATATTTTTATGCAATTTAGTGTACATACACATACACATATTGATTTTCAGCAGCAATGACAAACAATTATTTAGGTTAAATTAATGGACCAAATAAGAATAGGAGAAAAATAATTTTTAGAGTACAATTCAAAGTGAATAGATTATAAAGCTTAATGAATTGTTATGGTATAGTATATGTGATTTCAGTCTTAAATGTGCTTCAAAGTTATTATAGATATATGAAAATTTTGAATTATAATCATAAAACTAAGAGGTTATATTATATAAAATTGTATACATTAAAATATGAATTATTTTTATGTGATTTTCTCTTCTAAATCATATTCTAAAATAAAATAATTACATGATAAATAACTTGAAGGAAAATATCTAACAAAATGCATTGCTTTGAATTTATTTGTTCATTTGTCATATACTATTTACATATTGCAAGATTATTAATATGGTAAAACCTATACCTCCATAAAAACTGTGTTTCTATTAATTTTTTTGTTTTTGTTTCCTAACATATAACTGCCTTCTTACAAATGGTCTTGAAGTAAATTATGATTATGTAACATAATTCTAACATTTACAGAGTTCACACCACATCACAGGCCAGGCTTATTTTACAGAAAATTAACATATTTTTAAAAGCTTGGCTAGGCACAGTGGCTCATGCCTGTAATCCCAGCATTTTGAGAGGCCAAGGTAGGCAGATCACTTGAGGTTAGGAGATCGAGACCAGCCTGACCAATATGGTGAAACTCCTTCTCTACTAAAAATATAAAAAATTAGCCTGGTGTAGTAGCCCTCACCTGTAATCCCAGCTACTGAGGAGGCTGAGGCAGGAGAATCGCTTGAAGCTGGGAGGCAGAGGTTGCAGTGAGCCAAGATTGTGCCACTGCCCTCCAGCCTGGGCAATAGAGTGAGACCCCATAAAAAACACACTTAATTGTCACAGATATTTTGTGTGAGAGACACTTTTATTCTCATTACACAAATTAGAAAATTCAGATTGATAGGATTAAGCAATTTCTTCTTTTCCCCCACTCACCTCCCCAAACCAGGAAATAAATGATTCTTCCTAACAAATGACTTTTGTTCATGATTTCACGCAGTTAAAAGGGAAAGTGACCTCTGATGTGAAGTTTGGAAATCCCAAGATCATCCTCAAACCCCAAGTGCAAATTTGGGGGTTTCCAAGACCACCCCTCAGTTTGATAATTTACTAGGAATCACAGAACTCAGAAAAGTTGTTTTATTCACTGTTATAACTTATTATGGTGAAAGGATACAAATTAAAATTGGCAGAAGGAGAGATACATCAGGCAGGGTGACACTAAGAACAAGGTTTCCAGTTGTTTTCTCTCAGTAGAGTTGTATAGACAACACGTTTTCTCCCTGCAACCATGAGTAACAATATGCATGGAATATTGCCAACCAGAGATGCTCCTCTGAGCTTTGGTATCCAGAGTTTGTAATGCATTTTGACTGCCTGTGTGGGTGAATCTAGTCTCCAACTTGTGCAGAAGTTAAGATGACACTGAGTGGTCTAATATCCCCCACCAGAAACTACACTATTGGCCACTCTTAGCAGGCAGGACATTCCAAGGGCTTTAAGATAACCTGCCAAAAGGCAACGGAAAAGGCCAGAACTCTATTTGGTCAAGGGGAATCTTTTCTCGTACAGATGCCCTGACACCATAGGTAATGAATGGAAGTATACTCAGTAATATATATTCAAAGATTAAGCAACAATAACAACAAAGTATTTTATGATTTCCAAATGAAATGCTTTGGATTTTCATTGTTAATTGTAAAATAATTTATTTTCTTAATGCTTCCTCTCAATTTACCAAAGATTATTTCTTAAACTCTAATTTGTCCTCAATTTTATAACAGAAAGGATTTTTATAAATCCCACTACAAAACTATTTGATATACAAACACCATTGCTAACTTTATGAAAAAGCATAAAACCATGCACACTTTGAGTTAGAAAAAATCTTATTGATTATCATGAATGCCTCTTGCTTTTTACATGATCTGACTCACCATTTCCGATTGTGGGCAAATTTCGGATGTTCTAAAATGAAACCTCCACATTCGATATCCCTGCAAAGAGGCATAAAACAGGTTGAGAGGCTTACATCCAAGAAGCAGAGCAGAATAGGGTCTGTTTGTATTATTCTATGTTTGCAAGCTCAACTATCCCAAATTTGTGCATTAATCTTATTTGAAAACTTAGTTAATATCTCAGTTGAGTTTATTTTTATGAATGAACACGTTCTAGTAAAACTAACTACTATAAAAAATTCCCTGTGACATTCTGAAGAAAGGTTTTTCAGTTGTACTTTTAGTTAGAAAATCAGATTTAGAATATAGTCCTTCCTGACTCATTTGTTTTATCTTACAGAAATATCATGTCAACAAAAATTTCATCTTCATAATTAAACACTGATCTATTGCTGTGAACCCATGTGTATGTTTCAAATAAAGTGAACACTTGGGTATAATAAATCTGATTATATGGAGTGTGTTTCAGTTAAAGAATAATACTATCCCACAAAAGTACAGATTTCAGAAAGAATGGAGAGGGTTTCCCAGGTAAAGCAGCACATAAAAAATTTGACTTTCAATTTCACTTTCTTGGTTAGTAAAGAATCAAGGCACAATGGCATAAAATTTGTACTTTTATTTATTTGTAAAGCTGTTATTTCTTCTTGTGAAATAATTCTTACTGAAACTAATGTTTAATACAAGTGTCAATTGCAGTTGTAAAACTATGACTCTACACAAATACTCCTATGCCTCATTTTATTTCTGACAGTTTTCTTTGTGTGTGATGGAGCCATTAGTTTTAAAAGCCATGACTAGTTTCTTTCATGTCTATCTTCCTTCTGATTACTCAGTAATAGAAAATGTTGTATTCTTATATATTTGAATTGCGAAGAGGGCAATTATTTGGGGGATAAGAGTGCTAGAGAGATTTCTGGACTGAATGGAGATAAACTTCGGTGCTATCAATGTCAGATTACATCAATTTATTTGGCATCATACATTGTAAAAGGATAATGGATCTTGATTCATTTTGACATATATGTCTGGCCTGAATATAATCTGCAAGGTGCTTCACACTGCCTTTCAAATTTAATGGAACACTGTGCTTCTTCGGGAGTAATAACATATGCTTCATGAGTTTTCCCAGATATATGATATGGTTTCTTGTGAGATCATGACAAGAGACATTCAGTTTGCTATAATAAGTGAGATTATTACATGCTTGATTTTTGTTATTTGGTGGAGAAGTGGAGGAGATGTTGGCCTTATGTCACAAATACTTCAAGCTGCATATTAATTATAAGTTAGAAACTCTGGTATAATTAGATAGTAACATTTTAATCTTACTAAAACAAAATCATGTGCTTGGAATAAAAAGATATTGTAGACCTCTGCCCAGGCAGTATTTTATGTAAGAAAAATTTTAAAAAAGGATTCCTTATGACTTTAAGGCTGTAGAGTATCCATGGTTCTGCCTAATGGTAGTGTGATGAGTTTCTGTATGAAATGATGCTCTCAAGTCTATAAAAGTAGACTAGAAAGAAAGCATCTCATACAGAATTCAAAGTGTTACATGTATAATTCAGTCTTAAATGATAATCATGTTGGGCTATCCAAAACTGCTGGCACTCAACTATTTTTTAACTTTTATTTTGAATAATTCCAAACTATAAAAAGTTTCAAGAGTATACCAAGAACTCTTGCATTACCTTTCCCGAGATTCACAATGTTTTAATATCTTGCCACATTTGCTTTAATTTTCTTTCACTTTAAATATATACAGTGTAGATTTTGTTCTGAAGCACTTGAGAGTTTATTACATTTATCATCTTCTTTTACACCTTGACACTTTGATGTACATTATCTAATAAGGATATTCCCTTTTATAACCACAGATTCAGACACTTGTAAAATCCAATTCAGAAAACTTAATACTGATGCAATCGTTTAATCCATGTCAGTTCAAGAGCATGCATTGTGTTTAATTGTTGTGTCTCTTTCATCTCTTAATCTGGGACAGTTTTCTGCCTTTCTCTGTCATTTATAACATTAATATTTTTATATTATAACACTAATATTTTTAAAGAGAATACATCAGTTATTTTATTAAAATATGTAAATTTCATATAGTTCCACCTAATAAAACCAGGGATGGATACTATGCTACACAGCTTAGTTTTTCAGAATTGTTTTTATCTAAACTTTGCCCAGTTAAGTTTTTAACAAATGCTTTCTTGATGACAATGTTAAAACCTAGATTAAAGTATTTCTTAGGAGAAATCACAACAAAATTGCATGATATGTAACAGCTTTCAACATAACATTTCCTCTTTCATTTTTCATCAGTTATTTGACAATAATAAGTCAAGTCTTGGCAAGTACATAAACTAGGAAAAAAACTATCTTGAAGACAACCAGATTTTTTTTTTAAGACAAGGCCCTATTCTGTTGGACTGGCTGGAGTGTGGACTATAGTGGCATGGTTGTACCTCCCTGCAGTCTCAAACTCCAGGGCTCAAGCAATCCACCTGCGTCAGCCTCCCAAGTAACTGAGACTACAGGATTGTGCCAACAGGAGTTTTAAACTCCTGGCCTCAAGCAATCTTCCCACCTCAGTCTCCCAAAGTGCTGGGCTTACAGGCATGATCCACCCTGCCTAGCTTTTTGTTTTTTTCTTAATTGAGGAAATTATTTCCAGAGAATCTATGGATATCAGGATACCCATGCACACTATGATTTAGAACATATCACCATTACAATTGTCATCAGCTCTTCCTAATCTTCAATAATATAGCATTGCTTTATAATACGTAAGTATTACATTTTGGAAATCAAAACTGCTAGGAAGTAAAACCCACAATTGATAGAAATAAAAAAGGCAATCATTGATTTCAACTTGTTATTATAAGCTTTTAATCAGCCTCAATGAGAAATTTAGATATATGTAAATATATATGTACAACTAAATGCCAGAATGATTTATTGAATACCAATTGAAAACTATAAAACTACATATCAATATTCTAACTACAGAGATTGTCAAATTAAGATGTTGATTAATCACATTGAATTATGCCAAAAAAAGTGTAAGTGTGACTAGAAAATATTCTTTTTTTCGAACACTGAAAATGAGGTTTCTTTTTTAAAAAGTGGAAGTAACACTCAAGTGTTGTCTAGGTTTGTACGTTAAGCATTGTTTAATCAGTTCTAAAATCACTAGGAGCAGGAAAGAAAGGCCTAGGCTTATAGTCAGCAAAACCTCAACGACTAACTCTCTAGTTCCATATATTTTATCTAGTAAAAAATCTACCCCATTTCCTAATTGCTTGTTTGAATATTTTCAATGCTATTATTCAAGACTTAAATACAATTCAAGATTTCTCTTAAAAGAGAGAATGTATTATGTACTTAAACATGTACATGTACAACATATTGAAAAACACATTATAATGTTTATAATGGCAATGTCGTTAGAGTTCAAATTACTTGTTAGCTTGTAAATCTAGAGAACTCTGTTTTTAAAAACTGATTACCAATTTTTAGAAACACAGGTTTCAGAATTAATAACACTATGATTTTTTATGCTTATGTTTTTAAATAATTATAATTTAATAAAGGGTTATTGCTCCACCATATGTGTGTGTCATCATTTCCATTATTGTCAAAATCATTTTATAATTTTACTTTTTAAGAAATAAAGTATTACATATTAGATGGTCTTTTTAAGTCACAAACAAAAACTAAAACTTGCTATTTAGAGGAGTGGTGAATTTAATCACTCTAGAAAATTTAATTTAAGAAAACACTGAACCACCAATTATAGTGAAATGTTTGCCAATATTGTCTTCAGCTTAACCTTGGCTTATTCCACATGTTTTATGCCTCTAGTGTTGAAGTGACTATTATCTTTTTGGTTTCCTGTTGACAATAGGGTCAGGGTTCACTGGCCCCTGCCCCCCACAACTTGAAGTTGATGGCTAAAATCAGCTTTATGGTTTGGACCTATGCTCCTCTTCTCTCACATTGTTTTCAAAACTGGACTTCGTCCTATGCAGAGTGTGTTTTGTGATATTTAGTAAGCCTGACACCTACCTCTAGATATCCGAACTCACCTGGATTGTATAAGATATAGGGATATCTTTAACATATGGATAGATTTAACATAAAATTTTGTTACATTCTACTAATTGACTATACTAAACTCTTATAACCAGGTTGCCATCTTTAACTTTGCTGCATATCTGCTAAAAGTAGTTGGGCAGTATTTAAACAGTATAGAGATATTGTGACTCACTGGATAGAGTTGCTCATCATAGAATATTAATGCCTCAAGTTGAAAGATACTAGTTTCTGAAGAAATCACCTACATTTACTTTCTCCTTGCTCTCAATAAAGTGTCCTATAATTTAATATAGAATATTTATTTTTGTGATGTTGAGAAGAGGACTAATTTGGCAGCGATATAAGTGATATAATTGGTGAGGGTTTGGACGATTTAAAATTTATTATTATTTTGTGCAGAAGCTTTAGAAACCATAGTAACTATATACATAATGACAGACTATATCAAGAAGTAAACAGCATTTCTAAACTTCAGCAGACCATACTGCTTTTTATTGTCAGACTATGACCTACATAATCATTGTGTAAGCATAAGGATAATAAATCCTCTACGATAACCATGCTTTGTAGAAATGAACTGTCAACTCAACTTGTGGTTGGCTGAATAACTTATAGTGTATTGAACCTCAGGTAATAATTACAATATCTGAAAAACATGTTTTAAGTGAACCAGTAAGTACAAAAATGAATAAAATGTATATTTTAGGTCAAAAAGTTACAATATCTGTAACTAAGAAAAAAATACACTGGATGGTCTAAATAGCAGGATGAAAATGACAGGGGAAAGAGTTATAAATGTCAAGATACTTATGCAAATTATCCAATAAAATACAGTGAACAAAATGACTGAAAGGAAATTTTAGAATAGTTAAATTCAGACATGCTGTTCAAGCAATGAAAAGGTTTGAGTGAATTTTTCCTAATTAATCCTAAATTTTAAAATATCAGTGTGCTATTTCATAAAATGTATTTAAGCAATATTTATTTCCTGTGACTCATTTTTAAAATCATTATTTAACAAAATCATAGCTACTTTATCAACCCCTGTATACTTTAATATCATAAATAATTTGTATGAAAACAAATATTTTTCAAATATACCAGCTAGCTGCACTGTGTTTTACATGATATTGAAATTAAAATAATGTTGGATGAGGTCCAAGAAAACACATGGCAAGTATTTTCAAGTGCCAAGTACCTTTTTTCCAGTTATAGGAAAGTGTAATGAATAAAGTTTAACAAGAAATTGACATTTAATTAAATACTTATTTGCTGTTGCAAGGCTCTTTGTTTCCTTGTTTTGAATTTTTTATTTTGATTGACACAGCATTATCATATCATTATCTAACACAATATTATGATCTAATATACAGTCTACATATAAGTTAGAAGGAGTTTTTGTTTGTTTTAGAAGGAGAATTTTTAGGGGAAGGAAGCTTTGACAGTCTCTGAATCTCCTTTCCCTCCTACCCTATGGAAAAATGATAGAAGGTGCTTTTACTTTTAGGTCAAGCCTGGAAAAAATTCACCAATGCAACTCCTAGAACATTTGATTTATATGTTGAAGCTACTGATTTTTGTTTGGGGAATGAGAAGGATTGGGAACTGTAGATGGCCAGTGCTGTAATGATAAAGCTGTACTTGAATTGGTGACGGCATATACTTCCAACTTTTGGGGGGATTAAGGGGCAGATTAAGAAAAGGACATATATGTTTCCTGTGGATCACGTGTAGACTATTCAAGACACAGCTGGCAAGAGGTTGTTTTGGATTTTGACTAGTATTTTGAACTACAGTTCAAGGAGCTCCAAAAGAAGCTCATTCCTAGAGGAAACAATTGTTAAGTGATTGGGTGTTTAAAAAAAAAAAAAAAAAAAAAAAAAAAAAAAAAAAAAAAACTGCTGGTGAGACGTGACCCATGAAGGAGTGTCTTCGAAGAACATGTAGTAGGAGCCATCAGAAAAAAGGTTTAACTTAAAACACTAGCCAAAGCCCCAAAGAACGTAAATCATCTCATGATAGCATTACACAATAAGTACATTTGACTGCTTCACTTCACTGTTTGCCTGCTCCAAATTAAAGCAGGTAAATACCCTATTGAGTGGAGAATGTGAGTAAGCACTACAAATTTTCTTAGTTGAACTTTCAAAAATGTAATTTTGGATACGAATTCTGAGCATATGGTACAGAACTGTTATAAATACTCTGGTCACGTTATCTCTCAGTACTTTTATACCCTATGAAACCAACAGCTCATTGGCTACCTCTCTGTTTGAGACTGATGAAGCAAATTGCCAATTCCGATGCAGCTGTCTTCTCGGTATGTAGCTCTCATACTTTGGGATTGTCTAAGTGCCACTGCTAGATCTTCTGCCTTGTAGGGTTTTAGTTTGTGCTGTAGAGTACTATACCGCAAATCTCATTAACCCTCACTACTTTTCTGCTTAGATCATGCTCCCATTTTATAAGCACTTTCAAATCTCATTCCAATGTATTAGTGTTGCTACACTAATACAGTGTCTCCATACAAAAATTGTGTGCTTTAGAAAGTCACTTTTCTTGACTTTATAACCTTTCTCTTAACACTACACTAATCTAGCATTCAATCATAAAAGAACTTTTCAGAGTCCATGTCTTTTCATTAGGAAAGCTGGATGTATTTTTCTTCAAAAGCCAACCTGGATGACCTTGGTCTTATCTTATTCAATGACTACATCAAACTGTTACCTGTACCCTTTAAATAACAAGACGTGAAGTACTGCTCTATAATTCACTCCTTATGATACACTAAAGATTGAACAAAGATAGTGTTTCATGTTTCTAACATAATGTTCAGTATTCAAGTCTTCAAGTCTTTATATTTCTCAAAGCACAGTGTGAGTCACCTGAGAAAACTCAATAAATGTAAGTTAAATATGTTGATATTGAGAATAATTATGATCAAAATTTGTTAATAAGTAACTGAATATAGTCACACATCACTTAAAGATGGATACTTATTCTGTTAAATGTGTCGTTTAGTGATTTTATCATTGTGCAAACATTAAAAAGCGTACTTACACAAACCTAGACGGTATAGCTCACTAAACACCTGGGCTATGTAGTATAGCCTGTTTCTTCTAGGTTACAAACCTATACATCATGTTACTAAACTAAATATTATAGGCAAATGCAAGACAATGGTAACTATTTGTGTATCTAAACATGTCTAAACATAAAAAGATACAGTTAAAATACAGTATTACAATCCAATGGGACTATCATCACACATGCAGTCCTGTCATTGGTTGAAACATCACCATATGGTTCAACTGTAAGTAGGATACAAATGAGAGTCAAGGACTAAAAACAACATCAACACTGAATGTGTTGAAGTAAAACCAAAATCAGCCATGCTTAATGTACAACTCAGTCAATTTTATATTGATTTCTAATGATGATCCATTAAATTTTCTAGAACTTATTTAATTTTCCACTTCCCAGGTCAACCATTTGCTCTATACAGATGGCAATCCTCTTATTACATTGAAATGATCAGAGAACATGTAAATTATCTGTTACTTTCTATCCACCTCCAAATTTTATTGAATTTTTATTCTTACAGTAAGTAATTTTTCCTCACTTTTTCAAGTACTGCATTTTATTTCTTTTGACTTTATAGATAATTTTCTCTTTTTGTATCTTGTCCTATTTATCTATCAAATCATTTTGAAGTTCAAGCGTTTATAAAGTTTAGCTATCATAAATGAATCATTGAGACTTATTGACTGAATGTACTCATTATCCACGTACTTCCAAACCTTGCTTCTTGGTGTCTGTCTCTACCACTTTGTAAAATGTTTCTCTTAAAAGGGACCATCATTTCCTCTTCTCATTTCACATCCCTTTGACTACCAGGAACCATTAACACTACTGATCAATTTCTTATAGTTTAATTTAGTTCAACAAATAACAATCTACCAATTATGTGAAGCTAACTGACCGATAAGGCCACCGATTTTTTTTGTTGCATACAAACTCAGGTTGCCTTAATAACTTTAGAATTTCAGAAAAATTGAGTATCAAATGAAATCTTAACTCTCCATGTATAATTTCTCAGAAAGAAGGCTTTATCTTGTGCCTTCAAGGCTGAGATGTGTGAGTATGCTCACTATGATACTTTCATAGTGAGAAAATTGGCTTATTCTGGTGGACAATTCTAATTCACACGTTAACTTTTCAATTAAGAGAGATTAAAAGAAGAAAAATTTGGCGGCACTTGAATTCCCTATAAATATATAAATATTATGATGCTGCTTTCCAATATGCTGATTTATATGCATATAATTTGAGTATTACTTCAAGCCTGATCCCCAACTTTTTGAAGTTACACTTTTTTTTCTAAAAATGCAGTTTGAAAACTCTTTGAATCAATTTAAATGCTTGCTTCTTGAAGAGATAATGCATATTAAAATATAGTTATGAAATTTACATAAAATTGTATACATTTAACATGAACTTAACATGGCCTCTGAATGTTATTTATAGTAGTCTTCATTTAGATGGATCACATGTTATTAACATACATTATCTAAAAGATTAATTAACAGATATTTAAAAAGCCAAATCCTTTCTTTCCTTTTATAGTACAAAGATCTGTAAGATAACATGCTCACGAGTAAAATTTAACAAGTACTATTTATTGATAGTATAACCTTAATACAATCTGTACCCATTTTGCATTTCTATGACGATTTTAAAATTTCACAATTACAAATCATCAAGGGCATTTGCAATCAAGAGATAATTTGTGTATGGTCTTTTCCTATACCTAGCTCACTTTTCTTTGCAGATTTAAATAAATGGGTTATTCAGATCTATAACACACTACAGTAGTTATCTAAACTTGTGCTGACTCTGCAAATGTCATTTGGAGTTTTTTAAACACTCGTGTTTAAACGAGAAACCTACATAATTAATTTGCAAATCACCCTCCATTATTCCAAGTTTAAGAAACTAATGCTTAAAGGAAATTCAGACTAAAAGCCTGCCTCTGGTCACACTGTTTCCACAGGGAATTTATATTCTATCAATTTTTGTAGGGCATCATTGCCTTAATTTAAATTTGAAGAAATGAAGGATGAGTTCTTAAAGTTGCTCTGTGTATTTGTAAAAATGGGCATTTATATTTTTCCTTCATTAAATACAAGTAAAACTTTCCAAACACTTCTAATTGTCACATTTTGGTAATATTTATTGTCATATTTTTTCTCAAACTTCAGAATGGGAATCTTAACAAAGCTAACAATAAATAACATCTTTGCCTTTTCATGAAGACTCTTCTTCAATAAGTTTGTTATTAGGCACATGTTATCTCTTGCGGCATGAAATGACAAACAGCAATAAAACTGGCCCACTGAGAAACACCTTAGACCAAAAATTCCACAACTCCTGTGAGCGGCATAAGTTATTGAGAACCTGCATCAACTTTTAGTGACTAAAAGTCAAACATAAAGTGATATCCAGAAAGGGTGTATCAGAAAACAGATGTAAGCCCACAGAGACAATATGCGTAAGGAAGAGCCAGACATGAAAAATACTTGAGTATAGCTAATGGAGTCCCGCAACAGGAAGATTCGGATCAAGAATGAAATACTCAATAAGCAGCAAGCTTACCATCGGCTCTGAGGTCAGACACTTGTTTCTAAACCTTGAGGACACAAGCAAAAGGTAAGTGAATAATCTTCAATGATAGAAGCACAGGGCAAAATATCAAAACAATGGCCCAAATTTAGGAAAATAAAAAGACATAGGAGTAACAACCGAAGAAATATTAAGGTAGATTATAGATCTAAAAACAAGCAGAGATTCATTATTACAACTGGGATATGAAGACGGAGTGAGAACAGCCAATTTAAGTTGATGAATGGTCTTTTGAATATGAAAATAAATGTTTCCTACAGATACTATTGTAACCAGAGACTCAACATGGATAGATTACTAGTTAACTATCAAATACATATTTATGTCTAAACATAAAAAGATACAGTTAAAATACAGTATTACAATCCAATGAGACTATCATCAAACATGCGAGACTCCGTCTCAAAAAAAAAAAAAAAAAAAAAAAAAAGAAGCCCTGTGGAATATAGATTTGAATAAACTGTTTCAGTGAAAATGTTAACATTTTAAACAATATAATTTAATACAAAATATTTAAGTCTATGAGAAAAATATAAACTATTTTGTATTCCTATGAAAAATAATTTTAATTCTTTAAAAATGTACAGTTAACATAAAATTACTTGTGAATTACAATTTAATACAATTTAGCAAATGTATACCGTACTACCACAATAAAGATAAGATACATATTCATCATCCTCCAAAAGTCTCCAAGTTTTCTTATTAATCCCTCCTTTTTTCTACTCCCTGTACCCTTATCCAGACTCAAAGCAAACATTGATTTGCTCTCTGTTATAGATTTGTTATTATTTTCTAGATTTTAATATCAGATACTTACAAAGTATATATATTTTTGACTGATTTTTTGACTCAGCATAATTATTTTGAGATTCATCCATGTTGCTATGTCAGTACTCTACTTCTTTCTATTACTGAGTAGTATACCATTATATGAATATACCAAAAATATTTTCATCAATTTACCTGTTAATGGAAATTTAGACTATTTTCTGTTAACATATTAGTAAAATGCTGATAATTCAGTAAGCGTATGTTTAACTTTTCCAGAAACTGCCAAACTATTTTTCAAATTGTGTGTATCATTTTACTTGTGCACCAGCAATGAAATCTTCAGTAGGTCTTTACCTCTATTAACACTTGTTAGAGTGAATCTTTTTTAAATTTTAGACATTCTTTTTTATGTAATTTATATACAGATTCAACACATTCCTAATCACATTCCCATGGTTTTACTTATAGAGATCTACAAGCCAATCTTTTATATAGAAGCAAAAAGGAAGGAATTTAATCAAAACAATTTTGAAAACAGAGCAAAGGTTGATAGTTTACATTTCCCAATTTCAAAACTATAAAAAACTATAGTATTAAGATAGTGTGGTATTTTTATAAGAACAGACATATCAGTTAATAGATGAATAGATCTGGATGCAACGTCCAAAAATATACTTTCATGTTTATTGTCGGTTGATTTTTGTGCGTGGGTCAAGGAAATTAATGAAGAAGAGGAATTCACTTTAAGAAATTGTGCTTGTCAATGGCATTCGCAAAAAAATTGAGCCTAGTCTTAAGTGTAAGCACTAAAACCATAAATTATCTAGAAGAAAATATAAGAGAAAACTTTAGCTGTTTTGGATTAGGCAAAGAAAGACATATATATTCACACATGTATATAACCCTAAAATAATAAAAGATTAATCGGTAAAAGAAAAAATTATAAATTAGACTTCACCGAAATTAACATATCTATTTTTCCAATAACACGGCTTTGAAAATTTTATGACAGGTCATAGCCTGAGTAAACACATTTGCAAATCATAGATCTGATAAAGAAATTGTGTTCATAAAATGTAAGGAAAACTTACAACTAACGAATAAGAGAACAATCCAATTTAAAAAACTGGCCAAACAATTAAATAAATATGCTACCAAAAATATTTATATATGATGAATAGCACATGTTTCATTGGATAATTCCTATTATTACATATTCAAAGTCACCAGTCTTTTCTTCTGTATTTTCTACTCTGTTGTTAATCTCATACAAGGGATTTTTGAAAAATCTTAGACATGTTATTTTATTTGGATATTTTCCACTTATCCTATGTCGCTACTAAAACATTTTAAACGCTTCCTCTACCTTCTTGAACATATGTATATAATAATTTTAACACAATTGTATACTAAGCCTAACTTTTTTATTAGTTTTGATTTTTTTAACCATCCCCCCATTCCCACTAACAACACTTAACTGCCATATATTTCACTGACTTGGTTTTCCTCATCCATTTAATTTTTCTTTTCTCCTTTTTCTTCTTCTAGCTAGTACATAAATATAAGAATCTTGCATTCATCTCTGTTTAACACTATTTCCTTCTTTTCATAGTATACCTACGTAATATTATTTTCTTGACTTCAGAAATTTCCAGAATTTTACTTGCTTTCTGTATGCCTAAAGGAAATGTTTTACTGTATCTGCTCTCTGCTATTATTCACGTCATGCATGCACTTTTTCTTTGTTTCTCTATCTGATCACCCATGACATATCTATGCTTTTATGTACAAATAGAACTGATTTTTGTCCTTCCAAATCTGTTTTACATCCTACATTTATTCTTGGTCTGTCTACTAGATTACAGCATGTTCTTATGATCAGTCTTATTAACATGGAAAATGTTGTTTAAGTTTTCTATTATAATACTAATACCCAGTTACCTTTAGAAATTAATTACCTTATTTCATTCACTGAAACTGATATAAGACTCTAATATTGGACTGTACTAGGATTCTATCCTCAGGTCTCTTTGTTGACACTCAAATCCTTTTGTGACCTTATCCAGAATAGTGAGTTTAAATTACCCCTTTGTGCTTGCAGTGCAACACTCAAAATATTCCCTAAATGTCCGACTCCTTTATATGATTAAAATTATGATAGGTATTCAAAGCTAAGTCTAAAGCAGAGCTCCTAACATTCTCATTGAATGTGTTCCTCTTGCATGTTTCCTTATCTAAATAAATGTGGCAACTCCATCATTCCAAATGCTTAGACCACAAATCTTGAAGTCAACCTTTCTCTCCTTTCTTTCCCACTATAGAAACCATCCATCCACAAAATCTGATGGCTCTACTTTCAAAATATATTCAGAAACCTATGACTTCTCATAATCTTCATCTCTATAGACCAGCCTACGCTTCTAAATCAAATAATTGAAAGAGCACCTTAATTTATCTCTGTGGTTCTGCACTTTCTCCTCTTTAGTTTCCAGTTATCTCTTTAAAGTATTTACTCAAACCAACCACCTTCCCACCTCTCTGACCTCATAACATACTGTCCTTCTCTCTCATTCATTCTACAGCCACTTTGGCTCCCTGGTAATCATCTGCCTGTGATGCTTTTAATTTGGGTATTGGAATGGCTCAATCCCAAACTTGTTTCACGTTTTTCTTCATGTGTTACTGATGCTTTTCTTATCTACTTATATAACAATAAAATCCTTCTCTCATTCTAGTGCCATTTCCACTTATACACAAAGGAGGAGATAAATTACTTCTCCCAAATATTTACTTCCATTTCATGTAAGGGTATTACACATCTTTCCTTTTGGGAAGAATATACTTGTCTGCACCATTGAAATCACATTTGGCCACCTGAATTGCTTGATCGATAAGGTAAGAACAAAAGTCGCTGTATTCCAATTAGAACAGAGCTTTTAATAGCCATTATATGGTTTTGTTCAAGAGACTTCAATTAAAAGTTTCTTGCACCTTTCAGTCTTCCATGAGAATGCTTTGTCCCAGATTAGAATTGCTTCCTTTGCTTAGATTACATAATGAATAAAATACATAGAGCAGAATCAGAGCTAGAACACAGACATAGCTTGCCTTGGTCAATAGAAGGCACAGTGATTTCAGAATTGTTGATTACTACAGCGTAATTTAGCAGTTACAGCTGACCATATAGATATATTTAATATTTTCCATTTTATTTATTTATTATCTTCCTCAAAAATGTATAACTTCCATGACAGCAAGGACTTGGACTGTTTTGTTTCCTCTTTTAACCCAAGAACTGATAATAATGCCCAATACATGGTTGGAACTCAGTAAATGTTTGCCTAATGGATGATTGAATAAATAAATGAATATGATTATTTAATGGAATAATACAGATGGATCATTCCTAAGTATTTGGTAAATAAATTATCAAATACTAAATTAGAGTTATAATTATCAAATACTAAATCAGAGTTATAATAAGAGCCATGTCATTTTAACTTTGATAGTCTCCGTAGTGTAGAACTGAGGGCTTTGCATGTAGTATGTGCTTAAGGTAAGTTTTCTGAATGTAATTAAATTCATATTCACCATGAGTTGGTGTCAGAGGATAAGAAATTTCAAACATATTTTTGAATTATTAATGGGTTTCTAAAGTAGTGTGTGAATTTTAATCACTTTACAGATTGTGAAAGATACACTTTAATTGACTCAAGCTGTCGACTGATGATCTGAATACTAATGAGACCCCTGTAGGCTCATATTGGAAAGATCATGAACCCTCAGTCTTATTAGACATTAACAATTAAGATTAGATTTGATTTAATATGTCAACAAAGACGTACTGAGTACTTATTATATGCAGACACCATACAAGGAGCTGTGAAAATAATTTCAAAGATGATTATGGATGCATATATCCTATCACTGTATTGGGTATGCTAGCTGAAAAGTCCAAGATAAAGTGAAAGATATCATTATATTTGAACTCAGATATGTGGCAGAATTTTTCTTTTAGTTTTTGATGGAAATAAGAAAAGAATGTATATGAGAACTTTGATCTTATTTGACATAATATTTTCACTATTCTGTCATATTTATTCACAGAATTATAAGAGAGAAAGAGTTAATCAATAATTCACTCAGCATATAATCATTGAATGTGTATAACGTTCAAAGTGATCTGATAGGATCTATGTACTCCAATGATGCAGAGAGGGTTTTTCCTCTGAAAAAGCTTCCACACAGCAACTTCTTGTGAAAATATTGTTAGACAATAATATGTTAAAATCCTGTTAGAAAAATCATCCTGAAACTGTAAGTCACCTTATTAATTGTAGGCTATGGGCAATGAATGTTATTTCTTCCTAATGAAGAGAAAATAACAGTTTGTAAACTAGTATGACTGGAAGACATATTACCCCTGGGAAGCTGGGAAGGTCCCGAGGTGAACAAATATCCAAGTACAGTCACTATCAGCCCACATTATCCCCATTTGCTTGCCTGAGTGTGCCATACAAATATTATTTTTTTCTATATGCACAATAATATGAAAGAGTTTGGGAATTACTACTCCAGAGGTTTTTACTCTTTTATCAGAACAATTAAAGGTTTTGTCACGAAAGTATCATTACATAGTTTATCTCATAAATGTTACTCAGACTTATTTATTTATTTATTTATTTATTTATTACCATTTTACTTTTTGTATTATTTATTTTTTTTTGAGATGGAGTCTCCATCTGTTGCCCAGGCTGCAGTGCGGTGGCGTGATCTCGGCTCACTGCAAGCTCCGTCCCCCGGGTTCACGCCATTCTCCTGTCTCAGCCTCCTGAGTAGCTGGGACTATAGGCGCCCGCCATGGTGCCCGACTAATTTTTGGTATTTTTAGTAGGGATGGATTTCACCATGTTAGCCAGGATGGTCACGATCTCCCAACCTCGTGATCTGCCCGCCTCAACCTCCCTAAGTTCTGGGATTATAGTAGACAACAGAAGAGACACAACACCGGTATAGGCAATAGCCTTCCCTGGGTCTCCCTATGTCTTTACAGAGTTAAACCCCTGGATTCCTGGCACTTGCTTGCTTCCTTTTTTAAACTATTTTTTTTAAATTTTAGATTCGGAATTTATGTGTGTGTGTGTGTGTGTGTTTTCTCCCTTCTATTGTTCTGTCTGACATCACATATTGATTTTTTTTTTTTTAATTGTTAAGTTAGCCATAGCTCATATTGTATTAGGCCATTTTTATGCTGCTGATAAAGGCATACCCGAGACTGGGAAGAAAGGAGATTTAATTGGACTTACATTTCCACATGGTTCAGGAGGCCTCAGAATCATGGTGGGAGGCGAAAGGCGCTTCTTACATGGTGTTGGTAAGAGAAAAATGAGGAAGCAACAAAAGTTGAAACCCCTGATAAACCCATCAGATCTCGTGAGGCTTATTCACTATCAGGAGAATGGGTGGGAAACACTGGCCCCCAAGATTCAATTCTCTCCCCTAGGTCCCTCCCACAACACCTGGGAATTCTGGGAGATAAAATTCAAATTGAGATTTGGATGGGGATGCAGTCAAACCACATTACATGTAGGCACTTCTGTGTATTTCTAAACTGTGCACCTTTTTATTTTGTACATTTATTGTGGAAACAAAAGTTACCATTTTAGTAACACTTTACAAACTGTTTCAAACTTTCCACTTCCTCTCTCTGGATACATTTTTTTTTTTTTTTTTTCATTTTCAATGTCCAGCTTAAGAAGTGTCCCATTAAGCTAAATGAAACAGTTTTTCTTATTCCTGTGAAAATTTTCAAGATTTGTAATATATTACTGTACCTATAATATTTTATTTTATATATAACATCCAGTGTTTTTCAAAGTTATGTAACTTTCCCATACATACCATTTTTTGTTTACCTGTGAGCGCTAAAGCATTTAATGAAAAACTGGGAAACAGATATTGAGTTAACTCAAAATTGTAAAATTTTCAACTATCCTAATATCGGATTGTCAGGACTTAATGCAGTTTCAAGCAAAATCTAATGAGTTTTTGTTTGGTTGTTTAGTGCAAAATGACACAATGAAGTTAAATTTATTTGGAAATTCAAGGGGTCCAAAACAGCTGGGGTCTATCAGTCATAAATTGCTATGTTAAAAAACTGCCCCAAAACATAGAGGCTTCAAAAAACATTAATTTTTTAGTTCACCATTTTGTAGGGAAATAATTTAGGCTAAGGTTAGCTGAGCAGCTCTTCAGTTGGTCTCACCTGAACTCTTTCACGCTGTCAGGGTAAGCTGGTGGCTCAACAGAGGCTGGCCAGTCCAAGAGGGAGCCAGTCATTTGTTAGCAGTTGGTATGGGTGGTCAGTTGGGCTTCTCTCTCTACATAGTGTCTCATCCAGTGAGAGGTTAGCCTAAACTTTTTTACTTGACAGTCAAAGGGCTCCACGGAGGCAAAAATGAAAGTCACAAGGCCTCATAAACCTTAGATTCGCAAGTCACATAGTAATGATTTCGTTCACATTTACTTTATTTGAGCAACTCATGAGGTCAACTCAAGATTCACACAGAATTCATTGCCATTTTTAATACACCACAAAAGAGAATCTGGAAAGAGCATGAACAAGTTGGAATACTGAACTAATGAATGTCATTTTCATCATCTCAAACATTTATCATTACTTTATCTTGGAAACATTTCAGCTCTTCTCTTAAAGCTATTTTAAAGTATATAAAAATTATTGTTAGCCATAGTCAGCCTATTGTGCTATAGAACACTAGGGCTTTCTATTGCTTCTATGTTTGTACCATTAACCAACTTATCTTCATTCTTCCTAGCCTCTGGTAATTATAATTCTATTCTCTATCTCCATGAGATGAACGTTTTTAGCTTCTACATATTCGTGAGAACATGTGTTGTCTTTCTGTGCCTAGCTTATTTCACATGACATAATGACTTCCAGTTTCATTTATGTTGCAGCAAATGACAGGTTTCTATTCTTTCTTTAAGCCTGAACGGTATTACATTGTGTTCATATACTATGTACAGCCATTGTGGAAAACAGTGTGGAAGTTTCTTAAAAAAACTAAAAATAAGACTACCTTCTAGCAATTCCAGCACTGGGTATAAATCAAAGGGAAGAAAATCAATATAACAAAGAGATACTAGCACCGCCACGTCTATTGCAGCACTATTCACGATAGCTTAGATAATGAAATCACACTAAATGTTCATCAACAGATGAATGGCTAATGAAAATGCAGTGGCCAGGCACGGTGGCTCACGTCTGTAATCCCAGCACTTTGGGAGGCTAAAGCGGGTGGATCACGAGGTCAGGAGTTTGTGCCTGACAAACATGTTAAAACCTCGTCTCTACTAAAAATAAAAAAAAAATTAGCCAGGCGTGGTGGCACGCACCTGTAATCCCAGTTACTCAGGAGACTGAGGCAGGAGAATCGCTTGAACTTATGAGGCAGAGGTTGCAGTGAGCCGAAATTGTGCCATTGCACTCCAGCCTGGGTAATAGAGACTCCATTTAAAAAAAAAAAAAAAAAAAAAAAAAAAAAAAGTATACATTATTGCATTAAGTTTAAAATTTAATTTAAAATTTAGTTTAATTTCAAAATTTAATTTAATTTTAATTTGCTGCAGCTAAGTAAGAGAATAACCTTGTTTTCAGGAAATAGACACTAAAAAATTTAATGATTGAGGTGATAGTATGTGCAACTGCAACCCCACCTGAAGATCTTTGTAGACTGAGCTAGACATTCAAGTGAGAAGATTCATTTGAATGACTTGAGTGGCAAGATTCTCATGGGTACCACTCCAATCAGAAGTAATGGGGCAGCAACCACAGCTTGCCAGAATGAGTGTCAGGTATTGCTCTTCTCCAGGAGTCCTTATTGCAGTGCAATATTTCAAAGGCATGATAAAAATCAGGAGGCTACAGGAGCTGATACAGCTTTAAAATATCTGGCCCCACAGGCTCAATATATCTTATAATATTTATATAAGCCATTATTTTAGGGTTTCTGCAAAGGACATGCCAGTTATGGGAGTTAGTATAGTCAGAGAAGACCCCCATATAGTTTTCTATCAACTACTCATGCAGTTTATTAATTAAAGGTCATTTTTACCTTAAGCAATGCTATGGTTTGAATTTTTGCTCCCTCCAAAAATGTTAAAATTTAGTTGCCCCTGAGGCAGTGTTAGGATGTGAGACCTTTAAAGACACTGAAACCATGCGAGCTCTGTTCTCAACGATGGGATTCATGCCATTATGAAAGGGCAAAATTGAACCCCACTTGCTCTCTGACCTTCTCCCTTTTACCACATGATGACACAGCTAGAAGGCCATCACTAGATGCCAGCTCCTTGATCTTGAATTTCCTGGCCTCCAAAAATGTGAGCTCATTATAAATTACTGAGTCTCAGATACTCTGATAGCTGCACAAAACAATCCAAGACAAGCAGCCAGTAACACCTTTGACATTCCAGTGTTTATCAGGTTAATCAAAGGAATAATGGCATAGAGTTAACCACAGAGCAAACTCCCATGCATAAAGGAGAAAGGCTTTTGCTAAACCCTTGACTATGGAAATACATTCTTAGGTTGTTCATAAAAAAATAACAATAATATTGTGTGCAAATGCATGTGTGTACAGGATCGATGATGAAAGTGCAAATGTGGCAAAATAGCAATTTGTAAATTTGGAAAAAGGATCTATGAGAGTTAACTCTATTATTCTTGAATCTTATCTGTAAGTCTGATAAAATTTTAAAGTAAAAACTTTTTTAAAACTGTCACATAATAACAAAAATTGTAAATACATTGATGTTTGAAACAATGCAACTTTCTTTTATAAGATCATTTTTGACAGTTTTAATTCCAAACAAACCAGATTCAATACATACATTTGTGAGGAAGAAAAATCTCTCTTTGTTCTCATAGTGCCAAGGCAATGTTCATTTCCCCTGGGCTTAATGAAAGTTTTTGCCTTTTCTTATGCATTCCATAAAAGCAAACATATAATCTCCTACTTAGGTCATGTAGAATGATGCATTCAAATAATAGTATCACATGTTCTAAAATAATGTTTCTTTTATCTCTATAGTGGTTTGAACATGGTAAATAAGAACCGAATTTAATTATGCAGATGATAAAAAGCCAAGCATATTTTACTTTCCTAATTGGTGCAAAATGTTGCCTTTCAAGCTTTGTGCCTGCAATCTACAAATCATCTCCAACTCTAGACACTTTCGTAGAGTTCAAAAGTGTAGTCTACTCCATTTCTCATCCATGAAAATCTGGAATGCCTTTAAAGCTATTAAGGAAATGAGAATGAAAACATTCATACAAGTAGTGAGGCTACTCATCAGTGAGTTGTACTGAAATGAGACGGATCTCTTATTGATATTGTTCATATATGCTATGGACTGATCAAATATAACAAATATAACAAAAATGTGCTATATCACAGAAATAAATAAGGAATTAAAAAATTGTGATATTTGAATTTTTGTATTAGGGTTCTCTAGAGGAACAGAACTAATAGTGTGTATATATATGTGTGTGTATATAAATACACTATCATAATATATGCATATATGTATGTATATAATATATGCGTGTGTGTGTGTGTATATATATATACTTGCTCTCTTTGACCTTCTCCCTTTTACCACGTGATGACACAGCTAGAAGGTCATCACTACATGCCAGCTCCTTGATCTTGAATTTCCTGGCCTCTAAAAATGTGAGCTCATTATAAATTACTCAGTCTCAGATACTCTGAGAGCTGCACAAAACAATCCAAGACAAGCAGTCAGTAAAGCATATATATATATATATATATATATATATATATATATATAGGCTTTATGTATATATGCATATATATGTAAATACATATATACAGCATTTACATACATAATATATGTATATATATTTTTATATATGAAAAGAGGAGTAAAGAGAAGTTTATTAAGTATTAACTCACATGATCACAAGGTCCCACAATAGGTCATCTGCAAGTTGAGGAGCAAGGAGAGCCCGTCCAAGTCCCAAAACTGAAGAACGTGGAGTCTGAGCTTCAAAGGCAGGAAGCATCCAGCATGGGAGAAAGATGTAGGATGGGAGGATGGGCCAGTCTAGTCTTTTCATGTTTTTCTGCCTGCTTTATATTCTAGCCATGCTGGCAGCTGATTAGATGGTTCCCACCCAGTTAAGGGTGGGTCTGCCTCTCCCAGCCCACTGACTCAAATGTGAATCTACTGTGGCAACACCAACACCTTCACAGACATGCCCAAAATCAGCACTTTGCATCCTTCAATCCAGTCAAGTTGACACTCAGTATTAACGATCATAAATTTATTTTACAAGTCCACTTATCTAACAATCTTATTCAGTAGGTCTAATCATGGACAATGTATTAAGGGCATATTTTCTTAGAATTTTACATCTTTGAAACATTTTATTAGAAATTCATTCAGTAAACATTCTCTAAGCATCTATTACATTTCAGAATATGAAAAAGCATTTAGGAATAATTCACAATCCTTCTTAGATATGTGTTTTTCCTTCCATTGTGCAGCTAAGGATGAATATAAAGTCTAACCAGATGTGAAAATATGATTTTTTTTAATACAGAGAATAATATTTTATCATTATTATGCATATATATTTTATTTTAGCAATGTAGAACTATACACTAATGTTGTGTAACATAATGCATAGTAATACCTAAATGATCTTCACAAGGCATAGAAAACCCAACCCTAACATTTTGAGGAGTACCTCCAGCATCTGTAGTCATACAGTTTGACTCTTGCTCTGTAAGTAAAAGATGTACATTTCTGATCATTTTAATGAATCGTAGATATATTCTGTTTAATTATTTTGTATTCAGGTGCATTTGAATTTAACAGTATTACTTAATTTAAAACTTTATTTTGGATATAGTAAGTACTATGTCAACTTGAATAACCACTATAGTGGAAACATCTCACATTTCTAAAAATTATGAACAAGTTTGTATCACAAATAGTATTGCTTATTATTCTTACATGAATCTTGTATTATAGATATTATTTCCATATTAGATGTGGGGAAATTAAGGCCCATGACCAACTTAAATACATATACTTAGTAAGAAATAGATATGAACAATATCATATTGAAAGTTTTCTAGCCAATATTTTTCCCACCTCACCAAAAGTAAATAAATATTTTTCCCCAAAACCTTTATGTAACAACAAAATGAGCAATACCCTGTCTTTTGTTTAAGCTTAAGCTCTTTAGGAAAGAAGAGTAGCCAAAACTATAAGTCTTGGAAAATTTGACTTTTATTACACCACGAGAGATTGCAGAGTTCTTAAATTTTTAAAGCCTATTCTCATAGCAACTGTTCTAAGTTGTCCTTGAATATTGTAAAGACTTGAGAGAGAAAAGGTAGTCAGGTCTCAGAGAAAGCTCAATTCTCCACATGCAGGGTACAGATGCAATGAGTCGTGGTATCCTACTACTGCAAAGGACAATGGCCTGAAAGTTGAGGAAGAGGCTGTGATTGCTAGAGATTCATCAATAAACACCTTAAAAATTATAGTGAACATAATCACTCCACGACTTATATGTGAAGAAAGTAGATATCACAAGCAGCAGAGCCAACTAAATGCCAACGGGCCAAATGGACACAGCCAATAAGCAATACAGCACTGTTTTTCGTGAACTAAAGAACAAAGCACTTTGGCGAAAAATTCTCACATTGAGTACGCCCTGGGCTCTGTGGGAGCCAGAGTTCCCTCGAAAGTAGAATTTGAAAAAGGTTTAAATTCAAAGACTTTATTGCATAATGTGATCTAGAGAGCAGGAGTGAGTAAGAGGTGTGATGTCAAAAAAGGAGGGACAGTCAATACGTACAAATAACTGTTTGCTCATTCTAACAGGAACTCTTGAAGAGTAAAATGAAATGCATCTCAGGACTAACTCTCAGGGACACAGAGAATTATACACCATAGGTCAAAGGTTGTCCCTCATGAGTCATAAAGGTAACCAATTTAGGAAATACAAGAGCTGTTCTCAGTATCTCTACTGCTACCTTAACAGCAAAACCCAAGGGCAGAATGCAACAGGAGCTCACAACATGAGCTGCAGAGCTGGCTACAGCAGTAGTGAATAAAAAATAAATAAATAAATAAATACTGTGATGCAAAAATGTAGAATCAACCCAAATGCCATCAGTGGTGGATTGGATAGAGAAAACGTGGTACGTATACACCAAGGAATATTACATACCCATAAAAAAGAATGAAATCTTGTCCTATGCACAGCAGCATGGGTGCAGGTGGAGGCCAATATCCTCAGTGAACTAACACAGGATCAGAAAACTAAATGCCTCCTGCTCTCACTTGTAAGTGGAAGCTAAACACTGAGCATATATTGACATAAACATGAGAACGATAGACTCTATGGACTTCTCGAGTGGAATGGGAGAGAACTATGCATGGGTTGAAGAACTACCTGTGGGTACTATGCTCACCACCTAGACAATGGGATCTGTACCCCAAACCTGAGAAGCACTCAATATTCTCATGTAACAAACCTGCATATATACCCCTTTATCTAAAATAAAAGTTGAAATTTAAAAGAAAGAAAAGAGGAAAAAGAAGGAAGGAAGGAAGGAAGGAAGGAAGGAAGGAAGGAAGGAAGGAAGGAAGGAAGGAAGGAAGGAAGGAAGGAAGGAAGGAAGGAAGGAAGGAAGGAAGGAAGGAAGGAAGGAAGGAAAGAAAGAAAGAAAGAAAGAAAGAAAGAAAGAAAGAAAGAAAGAAAGAAAGAAAGAAAGAAAGAAAGAAAGAAAGAAAGAAAGAAAGAAGGAAGGAAGGAAAAGAAAGAAGGAAAGAAGGAAATAAAGAGAGAAAGAAAGAAAGAGAGAGAAAAGAAAAGAAACCTGTGAAGACATATTAAATAATGCACAAGAGTGGTTCCATATCAACTGCTCTCTTATAACTCAGATACACACATAACCTTATTAAGCCTACTTCATCACAAAGCTCCCACTAAGAGAAAGGTCCACTTTAGTCTCTGAAAAGAATGAAAGTAAGAGGCTTATGAAAACAAATCTTCATTGCTGCATTTATCTGTAAGGATATTCATCCCTATTCTCCCTTTCTTATTTTCGTTTGTCTACACCCTTAGCCAGCATTCTGACTAGTCTCCATTGTTCAATTTATCACCGAGGAGTCTAGATACTTTTTTTTTTCTCTTGTCAAGCTATGATTCTTCAATTGTACATTTACCATTTAAGTATATGGATCTGCATGATCTGGATGTATTTTTCCATGTTCCTACTGCCTACCAGCAATCCTGGTTCTTGATGGAAATCAGAATTAAATGATTCTTACCGATAGAGTAACCTTTTTTCTATGCCTACTGCATTGTTCATGTTAAGAACCCCCCTTTGACCAGGTGGTAGTCAGAGCTTCAAGTTCCCTTGAAAAAGAAGCTTTAATTCCAAAAACATAGACCTTAAAATCCACTACACCTCCGGAATAATACATTCAAGTAGGAAACTGAGAATCATGTTGAGAAGGACCAATACCACTTCCTTCGTTTCAAAATCCATGTATTCTAGCTTTAGAAACAAAGTATCACATATATGCTATTGTTTCCTTACATATTCAGGATCCTGAAGAGACAGCATTATAATCTGCAGGGTATTGTCCTTAAACCATCACATTAGCTAAACTTTCAACAGGCCCTTCTTTATTCTATTAGATCAGCTGCATCAGGGTGTTGGGATATATG
The DNA here is from genome assembly GCF_007565055.1 of Rhinopithecus roxellana. Classification (NCBI taxonomy): domain Eukaryota; kingdom Metazoa; phylum Chordata; class Mammalia; order Primates; family Cercopithecidae; genus Rhinopithecus; species Rhinopithecus roxellana. Next base: position 149,304,173 of record NC_044549.1, read on the forward strand.
AAAATGCCAATGAGTCCTGTGACCATGAATGCATTTTACCATCTCTTTTGCCATAAAATGTATCTTCTGGTAGAAGACAATATTGTCCTTACTATGTCTATAAACCCCAGGGTAGCAGAAGAGGAATGCTTGCAGAAATAGTGCATTGGGGAGACAAATATATATCAAGAATAGATGCAAACTGAGAAGTCCAGTGCCGAGGGGGACAGACATGAGGGAGGAGGCCTGGACCTGAAGTGGAGTGTTCTCAAATTAAACCATCATGGAACTAGTCAAAGTCCAAACATAACAGGTTTATGCAGCCGTGGATTTATGAGTCGAACTGGTGAATATTATGTTTGATGCTGGGTTCTAGGTATCAAGGGAAAGAAAGGAGGTTCCTTAAATTACTGAGGTTTGATTTTTGGCTCACCTGCAAGACACCTGAATCATTTAATTTCACTTAAGAAATACGGCCTTCCTTGCAGTAAAGTATCTTATAAAAATTCACACACTTTATATTCAATAATATTTATATCTATGGAAAATAATAAAATGGATCAATGGTCCTTTCATTTCTAGGAACGAGGTAAAATATACCTGGAATTTGAAACCTAAAAAATCCTAAAAAGCAACCACAAAGAGTTGCTGGAGCTATGCCATTGCTGCTCAGGCACTGGACTTCTGGCCTATTTGGCCATATTTGGATAAATATTCCAAGTGCTTATCCTAGAGTGATAAGTTATTACAAATTCTTGAGTCAAGGACAATATCCTGAAATCTTTATTGTGTTTGGTCTCTTGAAAGCTGCCTTCCACCATACTAACAGTTTTTTACTAACAGTTAAAAAAAGGAGCAGCATTAGCCCTGAGGAAGTCTGCACTTACCCTTTTGAAACTCTTGGTCACCCACTGCTTTAATCATAATTCTTTCTCATTGTTTATTATAAAATCAAAACAACCTGACATTTCAGCAGCTGATATTTGTTTTTCTATAGGCAAAATCCAGCTGACAGTAAATATTAGACACCAAATGCTTCACACATATTGCTTGGGCTTCTTTTTTCAGCAGACTTGCAAGATAAGGATATTGTGAAGCACACGTTTACTTATGCTTGATTGCTGTTACAATGCTTATAAGGATGAATTCTCAACTGGAAAGATGAACTTCTGGAATTTTCTCCTGTAATCCTCGGAATTATGAATATATGCGAAAGGTGTTAAAACTGAAAATGAATTTCGGTCTTTTCCTTCTTTGCATGACAAATTAGTTCCTTGGTTATTTGAAGAGGAAGAACAAAGCATCCCAGGAGTAACAGTTTAGATTGCTTAATATAAATATCTTCCTATTAGAAAACAGAAAAATGAGTTTCAATAGGAATTACTATAAATGTTAAGCTTTCTTTCCTTTACAAAACATTCATCAACCAGTAGAGCAAAGATCATGCATTGACAGAAAAGGCTCTGTACAAAGCGTGGATTCAAATTTCATCTCTCATATGTGAGTCATGCAATAGTTGACCAGTCTCTTAAACTTACTGGTCTTTTGTTTTCTCATTTGTTTTTCCCACCTGAGAGTAGACAAATAAATATTTGGAGGTCATTTAGTGTCTAAGTGTGAGCTTTCTACAAAGTGTAGGATAGTGTTTTAAGAATTTCAGATTCAATTTGTGTAAGATTTTTCAACTTTTCCCTTCTAATCCTGTGGAGTAATACTTACAACAATGCTTCACATTTTTATATTGTGAAATGTTTTCCAAAGTGTTCTATTACATAATACATCTAAACGTCTAAATAATTATGTGAGGTAAGCTTCACAATGCAGATGTTATCCTCTGCAACTCAGTGAGGTAAAAATTCAAGATATTATACCCATTAAGCCTTAAAATAGTGTCTGAAAGTCAAATCCTCTCATTGTAATTCAAAACTGACTTTTGAGCTTTTTTTTCTATTCTATGTCTAATTTATTGATAATTCAAGTGCATATTATTTAAGTGAATATGTTGATTAAATTTTTTGAAAAGACGAAATTGAAATGAATTTAGAGAAGGAGGAAAAGAAGAAGGAAGAGAAAGAGGAAAAGTGAGAAAGAAAGTATGAGAGGTGCAGAGGAAAAGAGAAGAGAAGGAAGAAGGGGAAGGAAGGAAGGAAGGAAGGAAGGAAGGAAGGAAGGAAGGAAGGAAGGAAGGAAGGAAGGAAGGAAGGAAGGAAGGGAGGGAGGGAGGGAGGGAGGGAGGGAGGGAGGGAGGGAGGGAGGGAAGGAGGGAGGAAGGAAGGAAGAAAGGAAAGAAGGAAGGAGAGTTTAAGAGATTAATTTATGGCCGGGCGCGGTGGCTCAAGCCTGTAATCCCAGCACTTTGGGAGGCCGAGACGGGTGGATCACGAGGTCAGGAGATCGAGACCATCCTGGCTAACATGGTGAAACCCCGTCTCTACTAAAAATACAAAAAACTAGCCGGGCGAGGTGGCGGGCGCCTGTAGTCCCAGCTACTCGGGAGGCTGAGGCAGGAGAATGGCGTGAACCCGGGAGGCAGAGCTTGCAGTGAGCCGAGATTGCGCCACTGCACTCCAGTCTGGGCGACAGAGCGAGACTCCGCCTAAACAAACAAAAAAAAAAAAAAAAAAAAAAAAAAAAAAGAGATTAATTTATAATCCCATATTCTTTGGTAATCCAAGGATTACCTTATACCATCTATATTCCATTTAAACTTATTTAAATAATTCTTTTATTTTGGTGATGGAGAGGACAGTTTTCCCTTAAATTTCAGGCAAAATAAATAAAACACTGGAAGTTTTAAGATGTGATCACACTTATAAATCTAAATCTTAATGAAAAATAAATTAATTGTGAAGCAAACCAGATGAGATATGGCAAAAGATAAACAATCAAATGAAAGAATAGCCTACAAATTTATGCAATTTCTCATTCAGCGGTGTGCAATACCAAACACAGAAACACAATGGACAACTCCATTGTCTAGTTATCTTTACTCGTTTTTTGATTACTGGAACTTAGTAGGGTTACTGGTAAGAAAAATTGGTATTTTACTTTCTAACTAAAAAAAAAAAAAAAAAGCAGAAACCTCTCCATTCTTCATTGTGCTAACCTGGAAAATGCATGACTTAATGATTCTCTTTTAGAAATGATTTGAAGATAAATGAAATAATGTCGTTATAAAAGGTGGCTATTACTTACTTTGCTAAGGTGTAATTAGTCATTCAAGAACTAGAAATGCCTTTGCAAAAATTCCTCTTCTGCAAGAGTATAAAAAAAAAAAAAAAAAAAAAACAGTACTTTTCACTGACATAGGTAACACTGGACTTTTATTTTTTTATATACCACCAACTTTAGATATCAAGTTTCCTTCTACCAAGAAAAACTGAGCATAGAGAAAAATGATCTGAAAAACTTTTCATGTGTCAATAGGTTAAATCTTCTCTCATAGATAATCCAATCAATATTTTTTAAATATAAATAACACTTAAAATAATATTACATAATATTCTGAGATTTGAGACAGTATATTAACATGAATAAAGTTATTTGATACTAGTAAAATGTAATGCAAAATATTTACCATTTATGATTGTAACAAAATCTAAAATAGTTTTCAAGTCAAAGCATTTACAAGACTTGGATAAGTCTTGTATGGAGAGGATATTTAAAAGTGAAAAGATTTTCATTTTCCATATTTATTATGGAATATGAATACAGTTTCAATGAGAATCTTTCTAGGATTATATTGTCATTTTTACCTTGATGGATTTATAATGAGATTGATATAGAGTAATAGAAATTTAGTCTTTGTGCTGAAGTGATGCTTCAAGTCAGTGTTAGAAATGGTTCATTACATGTTTAAAGAGCAAGAGGATAATCCGTTCATAATAATATATCACTATTTTTCTTGCTACTCAAATCTATTTTTCTTCCTATAAAATTACTCAAATCTCCCTCCCATTTTACTGTCATGAAGGTCAAGGAGTGATGCATGAAGTTCCAGCCAGCAATACTTCATGACTCAGGCTATGTGTGCTTTGGGAATGAGCATTAGACCCAATTCAAGTCAATAAGAACTAATTCCAGGACTTTTATGTAAACTGTAGAAAGAATCATCTTCTTTCCACTGGTTTTAAACCTGGGGGCCACTTACTAATGATTTATTAACAGTTGACATGAGTCTGAAGTTGAAGACAAGGCAAAACTACGAGAGAGAAACAAACAAACATTAAAAACAAAACAGATTCTGATGACCTTGTTTGAAACCTGAGATGAAGACCATTTGAAATTTGTGATGAAGATCAGACCAAGGTCAGACCAATCGCTAAACTTTCAAGTGCTAGCAGCCAATAGTGCTCTTTATATTGCTGAACAGTTTGAATTGAGTTTTAAATGAGTCTGATATATAATATTACTATATGGAAGAAAATACATTTAGCTCAATTATTTGCACCATTAGGTTAATAATTTCTATTTATTCAATCCTGAATCAAAGATTAAATGATGATTCAAATTTAGACCTCCAAAAACAATCCAAACAATTAACAAAAAACAAAAAATTACTTCAAAACAACCCCTGAAAAAAGAGTGCCATAAAAACCTATATATATATACACACACACACATATATATACACATATGTATGAATATGTCTATAGTTGGAATGTATGAAAACCACTTTTTTGCCTGACTTGGAAGACAGTAAATATAAGGGAAAGTGTTATGTTTTTAAGTTTATAAGCTTCAAAAAATACTATGTATAAATCTGAAAGGCATTTACCACATTGAAGATGATATTTGAAAAAGACAAAGCACTAATTGCACTAGAAAATCAAGAGGCCCAGCAAATGAAGAAAACTTGACTAAGTATGCAAGTGAGTAATTTATATTAAAAGAAACACAGTTGTGAGTAATAATATACATAGATACCAGTCTAACTAATAATTAACCAGTTAATCAATTAAAGACGTGAAAACATTTGTTTAAATAATCTGATCTTTGGACATTAACAAAATATTAACAACACTTGATTATGATAGAGTTTGATTAATAAAAGCATGTTGTTTCCAGAAACGATAGCAATCTATAAGATCTGCTGTAACCACTTGGAACAAATTAGTAATATATATCAAAATATAACATTCATAATCAATGGAGCATTTTTATATTTAAATATTGTCATATGGAAGAGCAATAATTACAAAATATTCATTCCATATTGTTGGTAATAGCAAAAATAAAGGAAGAAAATGCTAGTCAATCAACAATTCTGCCATTAATTGTAGTGTTTACAATGAACCACTCTTTAATATTTAAAGTCATAGTTTGTATGTGCTTTAAGGTAAAATTTGCCACAGAGTAGGAAATAAAACACAAAGTCAATAGCAAGGTATTATCCTTAATATAGTGTAATTGTAACAGAAAATAATATTTGCTCATATATAAATATGAAGTCTGAATATATAGATAAAATACAACAGTAATTGTGAAAAACCCTGGAATATACTATGCAATAAATAACTGTGATTAAGTTGTGAGTTATAAGATTATAACAGCCTGGTGCAGTGGCTCACATCTGTAATTCCAGCACTTTGGGAGGCCAACGAGGGCAGATCACTTGAGTCCAGGAGTTTGAGACCAGCCTGAACAACATGGTGAAACTATATCTCTACAAAAGATGTAAAAATCAGCCCAGCATGGTGGCATGTGCCAGTAGTACCAGGTACTCAGCAGGCTGAGGCACAAAGATCACTTGAGCCTGGGAAGTGGAGGTTGCAGTGAGCCAAGATTGTGCCATTGCGCTCTAGCCTGGGCAATAGAGTGAGACCCGGCCTCAAAAAAAAAAAAAAAAAAAAAAAAAAAAAAGAAAGAAAGAAAAGAAAAAGGAAAAAGGAAAAAGAAAAGAAAAGGTTATAGCATACTTTAATCTTTTATATTATATATTGTATATATGTACTATAATTTTTAAAATTATAACTAGCATATAACATTTTTAATAATCAGAAATAAATTACATCATTAACTAGAAACAGGAAGTAAAGGGGACTGGAGACCATTACTCAATGCCAAATTTATAATAAATAAACAACACACACTTTCTTTTTACAGAAAGAGCAGATGCCTTAGTGTTACAATTGGAGATACTTAATTACATAGTGACTATTTGCCATTTTCCCCAAATTATAGGCTCCTTGAGAGTCGGGATAGAAAAAACATTAATATATGTACACTAAAGCATCAAGTCAAGTATTTGATTCACATAGGTAGCAAATTAACCCATTACAAATCATATCAATGAAATTTAATTTGGAAGGTTTGATATTCAATAATTATATTTTACCTGGCATTCTTATCAAGTAATTCACAACTTTTAAAAATCACCAACATTAAATGTGTATTTAAAAAAAGGACTCCCCCATTCTGTTTCACAACTATGCTCGGAAAAGCAATTATTTTAGTCATTTTATATTTGCTTTATATTTACCTCTACTTTAAATAATATGCTTTCATAAAAATGTTTTATCGATTTTAGAAATTATGTTGTTATTATTTGATTGATAATGATTTGGCTTACACTGTTCCTAAATTTCCTTATACCATCATCCCAATGTGTGTGTGTATGATGTTTGTGTGTGGGGGGGGTATGTGCTGTGTGTGTAGTATGTGGGGTGTGTGTGCATGTGTGTGTGTGTTCTGTTGCTGGGATTTAGTAGGAATAACATTGCCAGTTAATGTACTAAAATTTTGTTTATATGTTTGTCTGTTTTCAACAGCTTGACGTATCTGGTGTTAATAAACTGCTTTGGATTTTTCGTTTACTTAGAATTCTATGATCTTATATTGATCTCTTTCATGTAGTGAATCAGATCTATAACAAAATATAAAATCTCTAATTTTTTCTTTATTCAAAATTATTTGAATGCTCACTGTTCCAAAGTGATTATGCTTATTTTTCCTCCAAGAGATTTTCCTCATGATGCACTTTGTCTTACTCTTTCAGAATGGACTACGTAATTGCTTTTGAGTCATCCTATACATTACATTATCTAAAATTTCTCTGTATATTTTACTGGGCTTAATCTCCATTTTACTATATTCAATTTTATCCTCTTTGTTGGTTTCCTCCTTCTTTTGCTAGCAGATAGCCTTCAGTATTTCCCTAAAGGTGAGTGACCAGAATATAAATATATTTAATCCTCATCTATCTGAGAATATGTTTATGCTACTCTTACTTTTAAAAATTACATGATTGAGTAGAACATTTTAGTTTGAAATTATTTTTTCTTAATATTTGCAAGGCATTACTCCATCACCTGTCAAACGCTCATTTCGTTTATTGTGCATTTTTCTGAAATAGTTTAAGATATTTTTCTTATTTCAGTTGTTTTAACATTTTGTTATGCTATGCCTTAGCTTGAGTCAATCCTTCCTTCCTTCCTTCCTTCCTTCCTTCCTTCCTTCCTTCCTTCCTTCCTTCCTTCCTTCCTTCCTTCCTTCCTTCCTTGCAGGTATTTTGGGAGCTGGCAATAGGTAAATGCTTCAGATATAGAGATTATTTCCTTAAATCAAGACATTTTGAAATTACTTTTGTTAATATTTTCCCTCCCATTCACTCTTTTCTGTAAGTATCCCTACGGTCAACTTGGTAGATGAAGTCTACAGAACATAAAGCATGGAAGGGCTTCCTCAAATATGGGCTTTAGAACTTACTGTGGTGAATTCAAAGTGAAGTATTTATTGTCAAGGGTCCAAAACCTGATGGTTGCCCACATTCAGAGCTCAGATAGACTACCTTGGGCCACAGCCACTGCCAGTCTCCACAAAGTTGACACAATTGGTTCTTTAAATGATACATAGACCCTACAACTCTCAGTTCTTGGACTGGCCCTGAAACTTATCTCACGATGAGTTCTGACTTTGGTTGTTATATGAACTTAATGACTAAATGACCAATCGCCTTTCCTTTTTCTTTTTTTTTTCTTTTTTTTCTATCCCCTTTCTATGGGACTTCCATTTCAATCTTTATGCCCAATATTTCAAAAGCCTCATGTTTCTCCCTTTTTCCAACAATAGAGATTGATTTTTTCATCAGAAAAAAAAAAAAAAAAAAAGTCCCAAACTTATACAGATAAAAGTTTCCTTCACTTCTAACTTGACAGAGGGACTATTGGCTTTCACAGTTAAATATCAAAAGCCAGTTCCTGTCTACTTCAAACTGAGGAAACAACACAGGCAGCATTGCTGAGACTATATTCTTTTTGTATTTCAAATGTTCATTTGAGTGAATGAGACCATGTATGCTTGAATGGGAAAGCCATGAAGCAGGAAACCAAGGAATAACAGATACCAAATTATTGGCATAGAAAAACCAAAGTGGTTAGTACTTATATAGAGGAAAATTAATAAATTGTGAAATAATTTATGGTACAGTAAGCACAAACAACTCAAAAATCTCTGAAAACATCTGAAAATATTCCATAGGTTGGGAGTGCTCTCCTTGAGTTTATAACAGTTGAAATACATAAATATTTTTTCACACATGCAGAAAGAAAAAGAGAGCAATAACAACAAAAATACCAAAATAACTTTTAAAATTAAACATTAAAATATTTAAAATCAAGCCAAAGCATTCACCACCATCTCTAAAAACTTTGTAATTTTAGAAGTTAACTCTTCTACTTCATTTTCAATTGACAACTCAATGCACATTCCTCAAATGTCTTTCTAAAGTAGCAACAAATTATTAATTTTGAATTCAAGATGTGTCTGTAGTTGTAGCTCTATTGTGAAATAAGTGAGTCTTAAAAACAGGAAAATGCTACATTTTAAAAAGTATTATTCATAAAGCCATTCATTCATTAAATATGCATTAAGCTTCTGTATAAAATTGCTAAACAAATTTATTTCTGCTTTTGTAGGAGTTTTAAATTAAGAGTGGTTTCACATATTTTCGATATATTTTATATTTTTTATATATAATGTAGACAAATGTATATAAACAGTGACATAAACACATACAAACACACATATATGAGAATTTAACTATAAGGCTATGGAGAAAAGACACATAGTCCTAAATATATAAAATGGACCATTAATTGGTAACATTTGTGCTGAAATCTAAATCGCAGACTGGCACTGCCTAGTGGAAAGAGGTAGGAATCCATAAACATTTACTTATTTTTTGTATGACAGTAGAAATAAAATTATTTATCTGATTCAAATGCTCTGATGTCCCAAAGTGGAGATTATGTGTATTAAAGGAGACTTTACCCTGAATATCTGCTTTTGAAGAGGAAATACTTTAGACCATCATACATCATACACATTATAACTAGACAATATTGCTTAATTTTTACAAACATTTGTTCTATGAAATCCAAATGTTACAAATTTCCTGATAAAGCTGGTCAGGAAGAACTTCCTGCATTGACCTTGGTAGTGGTCTTTAAATAACTGTCAATAAATAACAAGTTTCTTTCATATGTTTTGAAAAATTGTATGCTTTTTGTAGGCTTAGTAACAGTCTAATATCTTTAAAATCATTTTAATTTAGGTAATTTTGTTGATGATGCAGCATTAACTAAGTAAATAGAAATTGTGATATAGAAAAATTTATCTTAGTTAATTTCTCAGTCCTGTCAAACTTCCTGTAACCCCTTTTATAATCCATTTGTCCATTTTCTTCTGTGAAGCACTTGTTTGAATGTGAGCACAAGTTTCTCATTGTATGAAGAGGGGTGCGTCTGCATTTGAAGTCTGCTATGTTTTAACAGCAGCTTTTGCATTCTATTAGCAAAGTAATTACCTTTAGAAACTTCTTCCTTCTGCCCAGTGTGAGCAAATTACTGATATCTGAGCAAGCAGTTGTAAAGCCTCCGACAAAGCAACTATCAGGTTTTCTTGATATATTTCAATTCTCATATTAAGTACAAATATCTTTATATATATAAAAAAAATTTCTCTTCTATGACAGATGGGTATTTTTACCCACAGCATGTTAGCCTGCTGGTGAGCAGAGTGTTGTCTATACTATCTGGATTTAACCTGGATTTTAGAAAGGGACCGTGTCCTGATATTCCTATATGTGGCCCTCACAGCTGTATTACTCTTCTCCAGCTATAACGTTGAGCTCAGCAAAGATTCTTCCCCTCCTCCCTGGTTAGAAAGGGTGTGTGTGTGTGTGTGTGTGTGTGTGTGTGTGTGTGTGTGTGTGTGTGTGATTGTTTTCAGTCTTTCCCCAGCTGTAATGGGTTTTCATTAGTACCCTAAGGGCAAGAGTTTTGTTGCTCTTCTCTCTGAATATTATGGCTTTTTTTTTTTTTCAACAACAGAAGTGACAGAGATGAGTCTAGAAGCTGCTACCGTTTCTATCTAGGCCAGCACCGGGAGGAAAACTTTCTCAAGCTTCTCTCTAACCATAATTCTTACAAGAGAATTTTTTGTGACATTATTGCTTTTCTTTCCTTTAAAAAATGTTTGTTCATATTTTGACATGAGAGAGATCAGAATATTCATAAGCTTCACAATTTGAGGTTTTCATCAGTCCTCCTATGGGCATTTTATATTGATTATGAGAAAATTAAAATTATATTGAACGATGATCAATTTGTATAATAAGAGATGTGCCCAAACATTGTGAAATCTGTCTGCTTCTCAGCAGAAAAGTTCATTCAAGCATTTTATTCCATTTGTACAACTGCTTACATACCTTAGATCTATTCAGAGTGTAGAAGCAAACTATTGTTTGCATCATCATTGGCATTTCTGTCAGCAGTTTTAATCTAAGAGCTTATTTGTTTCCAAAAATTCTTTTCCTATTTTAATTCATAGTTTCTTGCCTTTGGCGCCTATTGTAAAATATCCCTTCATATTTTCTCTTCTCATGAAATAGCTTTCATTAATTACAAGTATATACTTAAACTGCAATTATGTTTTATTCATTTCTTTGAGAAACTCAAGTTAAATATAATTATAATTTGTAATTATATTTCCCCCTCTACGTGATTATCATTTACCCTTGGGACTTGTTGATCTGTCCTAGTCCATCTGGCATTATTAGGTGTCTCATCATATATTAAATAATACTAACCTCATCAAAATGTATTAGCATAATGTCACAATATCTGATACTGAATCACAATAAATTTATCAGTGATTGTTTTTAATAGTAGACATGAATGTAATTTAATTTTGTGAATTCAGTAACAAAAATTAAACTTGATAAAATATAATGCATGAACTATTCTATAATATTAAATATTTTTAGATTTATGCAAAAATACGATGTTTACTATCCTGGATGAATACACATTTGAGAGAACTGAATTTTGGAAAAATATGCAATTATTAATAAACTATTGTAAATGGAATTTATTTCACATAAGTTCTAAATTACTTGCCAAAATCGGTAAAGCATCAAATTGTAACTGTTGTTTCTATTTGCAATTCCCAGTTAAGGTATGTAGCAATTATAAGAAGTTACAGGCTTTAGCATCACATCTGTATATATAAAATAAATGTTTTCCTTTACTGTTGAAAATTTGATCAGCTGCTATATAAGCAACTAGAAGTACAGTGGCAGGCCAGGTCTCACTAACACAGGCCTCCATAACAACTGTTTCAGCACTGACTGAATGGTAAAGTTAAATATTAAAAGCTTAAAGAGCCAGTGCACTTTTACAAAGGCTGGAATGTAACAAAAGTCCCCCAAGAGTTTTGCCTAGGCCTTGCCTAAACCTTGAAGCATGACAAGATAATGAAGGAATTCTTAATAGGATCTGTTTAGGATTAAACAAGTTTTATTGGGGGTCTGTAGAAATTCCCCAAACCTCCACAAACAAGGTTACTGAGGGCCTAAACAGATCACTCCAACACCTAGACCCATTTAGATTAAGTGGATTTACTGAAGCTTCAGAGGAAGGTCTTCAGGACTCAGATCTTGGTTTTAGATTAGAAGAAGTTAATTACTTATGTCTTTAGATGAATGCACAGTTAACACATAGACATACAGCTTAGAAAGTATAAAAATTCTGGAAATTCTGAGTTGGTCTGGTGATAATTTCCAGGATTTCTCCCTGTAATCGGTTACAGAAATAAATTCCCTGTTGTTCCATTTCATCTGCATCTCATTACTGGGCCACAAGAATAAGCAGCCTGACCCTCAGTTTTTTTCCGGGAACTGTACTGGAAATGATGCTATTTGTTATTATTTGAAGAGGCATTCTCTTTTGTTGTCAGTAGATCACTTCTTTTCACTCTACACTTTGTTTATTCGATATGTAATAAACATATTAAAAATACTTCTGGAAAAGTATCTGTATACATACACATACACGTGGAGACACAAATACAGAGTAATAAAAGACAAAAAATGTGAATAGTACTTCAAGAACTATATAAATAATGTAGGTGGCCGGGCGCGGTGGCTCAAGCCTGTAATCCCAGCACTTTGGGAGGCCGAGACGGGCGGATCACGAGGTCAGGAGATCGAGACCATCCTGGCTAATACGGTGAAACCCCGTCTCTACTAAAAAATGCAAAAAACCAGCCGGGCGACGAGGCGGGCGCCTGTAGTCCCAGCTACTCGGGAGGCTGAGACAGGAGAATGGCGTCAACCCGGGAGGCGGAGCTTGCAGTGAGCTGAGAGCCGGCCACTACATTCCAGCCTGGGCGGCAGAGCAAGACTCTGTCTCAAAAAAAAAAAATAAAAATAAAAGAATAAATAAATAAATAAATAAATAAATAATGTAGGTATACATTCAGTGAATGTGTTTTGTTTGCCTATCATGTAAAATATGCCATGCTGGACAGTAAGAATACAAAGATGATAATTGGTAGGGTCTTCCTTTCAAGAATTTCAGAGTTCAATGGAACAATTATCAATTTTTCTGAGAGATAACTGTGAAATATAAAAAAATTGAACTCAGAAAAAAAAAGTTGTTTTTTGCTGTTGTTATTTACATTTTTCATCAGAATTTGGAATACTATATGTCTCTCTCCCCTTCTACATTTTAAAAAATAGATAACAAAAATGGAATTTTTGTGTAAATTAGACAGCATAAACTGGAGCAAAGAAATACAAAGTCTCCTGATACAATCCAAATCCCTCTCAAAGTAACTGAATGTCAATAAATCTTTAATTCATCTCTAGGAAGGATGGGTTTCTAAAACCAGAGAGGGATGGTGTACCATAAAACCAGAATTTAAAAGTTGACATAAATAACAGCTATCCCAGATTTATCAGGAAAGAAGATGTCATAGCCACTTAATGAAAAGAATTTCAGTTCCATTGAAATGACTCTGATCATTCCTAATACGTAATTCGATAATTCAGGCAATTTGTGACTTATTTCATAACAAACTGAATCTATGCAATCTGCTTTGTTCATATTGCTTGCTTTGTTCATTATCCCAACTAAGCAATGGGAACTTCACCATGAGAATATAGCTTCATCTATATCAATATTCACTATCACTTTATCAATTAATACAGGTGAAGCAAAAGTCACTGAACTCTTAGGAGTAGACCGAAAAACGTAAGCTGAGTGATGACTCCCCTTGATTTCACACCTTGCCTAAGCCCTGATTTTAGAGAGTTATGTATAAACTGGAGGGTTATATATGAACAGCTCGACACGGGAGACATCGACAACATCATAGGCATACAGAAGCTATAAGAAGATAATCTGGACCAAACTGAGACAGACATAATACCCTAGCCATTCTACATATTGAAAGCTCGTGTTATATTTGAGATATTTCATATAGAGGAGGGAAAAGGTCTTATTGGGGGAACAAAGATTATCAATTTTGAAATTTAAAAAATGTTCCTAGCTTGGCTGTACTCAGCATATAACCATCACCTCACTAAACACACATTGGGAATTCTCAAACCTTAAAATTCTCAGATACTGAGTGTTTGCACGGTAGGGGGGGCTAGTATTTGTTGATTTTGCCTTCTTGAAATGAACTGTCGTTACCCACATACATTCTCCTTGCTACTTATGTGTCATGTTGTTCTTTCACTCAGCGATGGTAACTAGATTGAGCCATCTATGCTTGCCTAAATTTCCATCAATATAATCACCACTCTACCATGCCACCGTTGCTTTATTTGTACTTGTAATGGGGAAGTTCTGACCTCATATTTATCTTCTGGTTCTTTCTGGGTTCCCTGCTTGAAGTTCCTCCTATGCCCTACCGGTCTTTGGAGAGTAAATGTCACAGAAAAATAGCTGAGCCACTTATTTACAATCATTATGTCAAAAGCATACTGGTTATAGGATAAAAAATATCTTGTCCCAAATCACTGATTTTGTTACTTAAAAGCTATAGGAACTGAGACCAACTAAGCTACTGAGTTGTCATTTATTCCCTAGTAAAATGGGACAGATCATATATTATTCCAAATAATCTTCCACGTTAATGTGTCACCGTAAACATACTTCTATTATTTCCAAGTATAAAACAGTTGTTCAATCACAGGAACCAAATCGGTAAATGGTAAATTGATACCAAGATATCTAAAAGTAATTTTTAAATTGCATAATCAAAAAGTTTTTCTTTACCTTTGGCTGTTTAGCATAAGGTTGGAAATATATATATATATATATATATATATATATATATATATATATATATTTTTTTTTTTTTTTTTTTTTTTTTTTTTTTTGAGACAGAGTCTCGCTCTGTCGCCCAGGCTGGAATGCAGTGGCGGGATCTCAGCTCACTGCAAACTCCGCCTCCTGGGTTCACGCCATTCTCCTGCCTCAGCCTCCCGAGTAGCTGGGACTACAGGCGCCCGCCACCTCGCCCGGCTAGTTTTTTGTATTTTTTAGTAGAGACGGGGTTTCACAGTGTTAGCCAGGATGGTCTCGATCTCCTGACCTTGTGATCCGCCCGTCTCGGCCTCCCAAAGTGCTGGGATTACAGGCTTGAGCCACCGCGCCCGGCCTACTCTTATATATTTTACTTACTTTTTCATAAGTCAAGATTATTTAGAGTTATGTATTTATTTATTTACATTCCAGTTACCTCCAAAAACGAAAATCAATGGATGTACCATAAAAATGTAATGCAGTAAGATTAGATACTATTAATAAAAGATGCAAGATAATTTGTAAAGGGGAAGAACAGAATATATCAGGATATTTTGAGAGTTGAATTTTACAACAATCAAGCACGAATAATCTAAATTGTATACCAGTGAGATTTTATTCTGAAGATCTCAGCTTTATTTTTGCAAAGCTTATGAATAGCTATTTAGTGAAAACAAAATAAAAATCTCATTTACATATTAGTCATTTATAATAATTCACTGGGATCTCAGTTACATATAGTAAGATGCTCAGTTTCCAAGACAGAGGAAACTGTTTATGAAGTTGCTAGCAGTTTGCACACAGTGAAGCCTCAGGAGAAGTTATAGTGTGCAACAGTTAAGGCATGGGTTTTGTAGCCAGACTGCAAGGTTGGAAATCTGACTCTGCCCCCTCATAACCTGCACAGCTTTGGGAAATTATTAATATCTCTATGCTCATTTCCTTACTTGTAAAGATCCTAGGAAAGTCTACCTCACAGTGTTGTTTTGCAGAATAAATGAGTTAACACACGTTAACTAGAGTAGCACCTCTTCATAGTCATTGTTTGGTATCAGTTTTTAAAAATCAAGTAATACTGCTATAGAATAGATTTATCTTAGAAAAGTCCTCAATTTAGGTACCTCAGTAAAAAAAAAAAAAAAAATGTATTTTGATTATACATCCAATGTCCTGAAATTGTCCACACTCCTCAAAATTGGAATTTAGTTGGTGGAAATTTAGATAGGACTATCACTATTTTTTAAAGCTGGGGTCTAGTCTGTGTGACTGCCCTTCATTGGATGGCTCAAATGGGTGAGGGAACAACAAAAAACAAGAAAACAGGGTCTTTCTACTTTTCATCTTTAGCAGGGGAAACATATTTATTACTTTGCAACAAGTGAGCTAATATTAGAGCTCACCGGGAATAGCTGATGAAAATAACCTTGAAATGGTAATTCTCAAAATAGTGTCATTTAAATGTCATGAGGCCTTATTTTATATTTCAAAATAAGGTGGAGGAAATATCAGATACTGATATTGTGGCGTAGGACATATCGGATACTCTATTGCTTTGTGTGGAATTCAAAAATAACATTTTTGGTTCAGTTAACAGAAAAAGTGTTCAAAATCTCTTTTCTTTGGTTGTGGATACAGAACCAGTGTTTCTGCATATCTATGCAATATCACCAGCACTTTATCTTTTTTATTTAGAAGCGCTAAATAATAACAACCAAGTTATCATTTTTCACGTGTATCTTGTAAGTGCTTGAGTTTCCTTTTGCTAAAAGTTAAGTTTACATTGTAACAATAGCTTTAACCTAATAGTTAGGATTATTTACTTTTTATGCTTATGAAGATTTTCAAT
Source organism: Rhinopithecus roxellana (assembly GCF_007565055.1). Classification (NCBI taxonomy): domain Eukaryota; kingdom Metazoa; phylum Chordata; class Mammalia; order Primates; family Cercopithecidae; genus Rhinopithecus; species Rhinopithecus roxellana. Next base: position 149,320,595 of record NC_044549.1, read on the forward strand.
TGTATAATCCATGAAACTATCACAATTTGGAATCAATCCCTTGGATATAAATCACAAACTGAAATATCTCCTCCCCAGAAGTTAAAAAATCCATCATCAGAAAGATTTTCTTTACTTCTGGCTGCTCGTCATAATGCAGGAAATGCTCCAGAGGTTATTGAAGAGATAAACATGTTCCAGGCCACTCAGTAGAGTTATATGTAAACAATAACTTTAACTGGAGTTACTTGAGGCCAATGGGATCCATAATCCCATGCTAGGTGATTAAGGGTCTTTTAAAGTAAGAACTTCTGATGGATGCTATTCATATGTTACTTGCAATGTTCCCCAACAAGACATTGTTGCCAAAATAGCCTGGTCAGCCACCTTCCATGGATGGCTCCCCTCTGGAGCAGGTAACTATTACTCAGAAAATTCTCTAGTAACTCAATGTATATGTGGAATTACTTTAGAATTCAGGATTTTGGGGGAATAAATATGACTTTAAAAATGTTCTGTCAAATATCTCTGATTCCTGTTTGATTTTGAAAATATGAACAACAAAATAGATTCTACCCTTAATAATCTCGGATCATACCCCTTCCAGGGATATTTGGCTAAGTTCCAATATAAGCCATGTAGTTATTTAAGGGCTTTCTATATTGTTATCTTTCTAAACTGTAAAAATAAATAAATATGTAACATTTTATAACATTATACAATGTTACATATATGTGTTAAAAATCACAAATACTGACCATAATAAGTTGATTTCTCCAAGAATATTTTGTATTGATTTGAAAATATAAATACAATTCCAATCGCCCATCAATTCTTACCTTGATGGAAAAATACAAAATTCTAATAGTGATAATAATGTTTTCTAGTTGATAATGGTGAGTTTCCTATGTTAAGAATAGAAAATTTAGTAAAATTGGATAGATGATTACATCAAATTTACTTCTGTATAATTTAAGGGATTAAACATTTATTCAATTTAAAAGGGCTTTTGGAATATAAAGAATGCACTGATTAGATTCTTTTCTCTTATAAAATGAGCAGGCTTAAGTCGGAATCAAATGGCAAACCTGTGTTACACACGTTTCACTAAAGGAAAAGGAGCAATTGCTACATTTGGCAAAGAAAGAATTCTCTCATAGACAGACATTGCAGAATATCTACATAAGTTGAAAATCTAACCACCAGAAAAAAATTATTTTAAAATGTAAAATATAACTTATATTCTAATGTGGATCTTCATTGAAAAAAATATAAAGCACAAATATAGACTGTGTAGAATTGGTCTTTTTAATATCTTTTAATATTGTGCTTACCATTTATGGTTAATTAAGTTTTGGTTAAGTCTTCAATTCTCCAGAGAACACTCAAACTAGTAAAACAAATTTTTTAATTTTCTCTGATTTTTCTAGTTATTTTCATGAGGATTTTCATCTATCAGCTTTGTAATCTTATATAAATAATATTGGTTTAGTAATTATTAGAAAAATTGAGATGTATAATATATATTAAATTTGTTTAAATTTGACCCAACCTAATATGCATCTTAAAATTTTCTTTTAAGTTCCTCAGTGATGTTTTGACATTTTATTACTTAAGTAATATCGTTGATTTCTACGTTAAATTCCCCCAATATTTTAAACCTACTGTATCTTCTTTTGTTCTCTAATCTATGTGGCATCATCACTGTCAGGATAAAATTGGTTTCTACATTCTTCTAGGGGCAGGCAGTGAGTGAAGTCTATTATGTCAATTTTGTGCCTTGTAGTTCCTGGTTTTCTTCTACCTTGGTTAGTTGACAAGCTTTGAAAGACTGAATTACTGTTTGTACCAAAAGAATAATATCAAACAGACAGCGTCCCTCCTGTAAGTGTATTAGTTATCAAAAATACATTAAAGTGACTGAAATAAAGACAAAAAGTGATCCTAGGAAATATACACTTTCTATATGTGTTTCAATGTTTCATTATTTCTGATATATATATAGCTACTTCTAGTTAAAATTAAGTGTTAAATTTAGAACATATCGGGAAATTTTTAAAAAGTGGTAAAATAATTTACATAATTATATTTAGAATATATTACATTGGTTAAATGTGTATAGAAATGGAGGTAACATAAGATTTCCCTGTCTCTGTTGAGCAAATATGAAAGATCAAAAGATTTGTAATCATACATGAAATAAAAAAAGCAATTCTGAATGTTAATGGTCAGAAAATTGCTAGGATGACCAGTCTTACTGTCCATCTCTGATGTCAGGAGACAGAGCTTCAAAATTCTGAAGTTCCCAAGTCCATTCAGGCAGAGGAGTGTGAGGCAGGTCAGGAGGCAGGAGACAGGTCAGACTTTGTTCCGGATTACCCTTTCTCTGTCCTGGAAGTCTCAGAATGAGATCTGATATTAATTTTGACATTGACCCCCATACAGTTTGACTCTATGTCCCTACCCAAATCTCATCTCAATCTGTAATCCCCACATGTTGAGGGAAGGACCTGTTGGGAGGTGATGGGATCATAGGGGTGGTTTCCCCCATGCTGTTCTCCTGATAGTGCATGTGTTCTCACAAGAGCTGATGGTTTTAAAAGTGTTTGGCACTTCCCCTTTCACACTCACTCTCTTTTGCCACCATGTAAGATGTGCCTTCCTCCCCTTTTGCCTTCTGCCATGATTGTAAGTTTCCTGAGGCCTTTAGTCATGCTGAACTATGAGTCAATTAAACCTTTTTTCTTCATAAATTAATCAGTCTCAGGTAGTATCTTTTTATCAGTGTGAGGATAGACTAATACAAGCCCTGCTAAGTAAATTGTTTAAAACTAATATATCTGGTTATACTTGGTTAAACAGAATCAGGCTAATAAAATCTCATGTGATGCCATTTATTGCTTTTGTCCTTCAAGGGCCTTGTAAGTCTACAAAGATCCATCCCGAGAAGTTCACACTCTGGTTAAAAAAAAAACCATGCATGATTTTTCAAGCCTGACAATAGGCAATTACAAAGCCTCTTACTGGGCAGCCTCATGGGGAATAACTGTCTTTTCCACCCCAGATATAGTACACAGTCCTTGCATTAAAGTCTCTGGGGGGAACTGTGGTCAAGGACTCAGACCTTCCTCATTGGTCATGCTTTTCCCATATTTACATTCCTAACCTTGGCATATTCCTTTCACTATCTTTTAATCTGTAGCCTTGGACACACATCTGCTTCAGGTACCTCAGCTGAGACTTACTTATGGAGAAATTAGAAATCTTGAAGACTATTTGCCACACTGTGACTCAGTATGTAATACATATCAACTCCTCTTTCCTCATGCCCTCCCCTTGACCTCAAAATCTATACACCTGCCTGAGCCTCTTGTTCTGAGCTCCCTCAACAGTGAGACAAACCCCACGACTTCACTGATCTACATAACTCTAGCTAAATGTGCTCCTCCGTGGGGGGAAACAGAAAAAGGGGTGAGCTGGTGCTTCCACTAATTTAAGACTCTTGCTTATACCATCATAGTAAGTAAAGGCTTAACTCTTGCATTTCTCATTTATTGCTTTATTCAGCTACTCTGATACCTGACAGTTCAGCTTTCTCTCCTAGCAAAGATGGAAGACAGACACATCTTTGAAAAAGATGTACATCCTGAAACAAAACATGAAATAAATGGCAGGGCCATATCCATTTTTAAATTTTCTAATTCTGACTTAAAAGCAACTGTTATGCTTTGGTGACAGCAAAAAATAAAATACGAAAATAAAAGTAAAAGTATCAGGAGCAAGTTAACATCTGTGTTTTAAAGATAGTGGGAAACCTGGAAAATATAAAGCATTTTCATTTTACTAGCAATTAATTGTTATCTGTGACTCAGATGGCATAATAGTGGAGTCACAGGAAAATCTAACCAATGAGACATTCTTACATTTTATCTCTATTCCTCTGCTGTATCCCTGACCTCCAGAAGCAAATTATACTTTTTCCAGCATAATGAAGGAAAGTAGAACTAAATCATAAAAAATGTGTTTAAATTCTCTACTAAGTCTGAATATCCTTGGTAACTATAGAAAATAAATAGTCACATGGTTCTGAAAACTTTTCAATTGATCCTTAAAAATGCCATTTCATTAGTTGATATGCCATCTTAAGTTTATATCCTATAGTTACAAAAAATGTTAAAATAAGCAAAAGAAGCTGTTTAGTAAATTTTTCTATTGTCTGTTGACTCCACTGCTATAAAATGTCTTCCCAGTAGACTGATTATTTTCTGTGTTCAATATCCAGTCCATTAATTCTTCAGTAGCTATGCTGGTTTCCGAAAAAGTGTCTCCATTTCTTTTTGTTAATACTTCATAAACACAGATCCCAGGCACTGCTATTATGTCATTCACACTATACTTTTCTGTTTAAGTATATTTCTGTTCAAATAAACATCCTTAAGTTCAATCATTCATCAGTCTCAAGAAGCATTTTCAAAAAAAATCTATTTTTATAATCTTAGTTTCGAAATATAACACTTCGGTAGATTCTGTTTAAAATTCTCTACTCCCTTTTCATTTAGAAATTTCAGGTATCTGGGGGGCGGAGCAAGATGGCCGAACAGGAACAGCTCCAGTCTCCAACTCCCAGTGCTAGCGACACAGAAGAACGGTGATTTCTGCATTTTCAACTGAGGTACTGGGGTCATCTCACTAGGGAGTGCCGGACAATCGGTGCTGGTCAGCTGCTGCAGCCCGACCAGCGAGAGCTGAAGCAGGGCGAGGCATCGCCTCACCTGGGAATTGCAAGGGGGAAGGGAATCCCTTTTCCTAGCCAGGGGAACTGAGACACACAACACCTGGAAAATCGGGTAATTCCCACCCCAACACTGTGCTTTAAGCAAACGGGCACACCAGAAGATTATATCCCACACCTGGCCAGGAAGGTCCCATGGCTACAGAGCCTCCCTCATTGCTAGCACAGCAGTCTGCGATCTAACCTCAAGGCAGCAGCGAGGCTGGGGGACGGGTGCCTGCCATTGCTGAGGCTTAAGTAGGTAAACAAAGCTGCTGGGAAGCTCCAACTGGGTGGAGCTCATAGCAGCTCAAGGAAACCTGCCTGTCTCTGTAGACTCTACCTCTGGGGACAGGGCACAGCTAAACAACAACAACAAAAAAAGCAGCATAAACCTCTGCAGACGCAAAAGACTCTGTCTGACAGCTTTGAAGAGAGCAGTGGATCTCCCAACACGGAGGTTGAGATCTGAGAATGGACAGACTGCCTGCTCATGTGGGTCCCTGACCCCTGAGTAGCCTAACTGAGAGACATCCCTCACTAGGGGCAGTCTGACACCCCACACCTCACAGGGTGGAGTACACCCCTGAGAGGAAGCTTCCAAAGTAAGAATCAGACAGGTACACTCGCTGTTCAGCAATATTCTATCTTCTGCAACCTCTGCTGCTGATACCCAGGGAAACAGGGTCTGGAGTGGACCTCAAGCAATCTCCAACAGACCTACAGCTGAGGGTCCTGACTGTTAGAAGGAAAACTATCAAACAGGAAGGACACCTATACCAAAACCCCATCAGTACGTCACCATTATCAAAGACCAGAGGCAGATAAAACCAAAAAGATGGGGAAGAAGTAGGGCAGAAAAGCTGGAAATTCAAAAAATAAGAGCTCATCTCCCCCTACAAAGGAGTGCAGCTCATCGTCAGCAACGGATTGAAGCTGATCAGAGAATGACTTTGACGAGATCAGAGAAGAAGGCTTCAGTCCATCAAACTTCTCAGAGCTAAAGGAGGAATTACGTACCCAGCACAAAGAAACTAAAAATCTTGAAAAAAGAGTGGAAGAATTGACAGCTAGAATAATTAATGCAGAGAAGGTCATAAACGAAATGACAGAGAGGAAAACCATGACACGAGAAATACGTGACAAATGCACAAGCTTCAGTAACCGACTTGATCAACTGGAAGAAAGAGTATCAGCGATTGAGGATCAAATGAATGAAACGAAGCAAGAAGAGAAACCAAAAGAAAAAAGAAGAAAATGAAATGAACAAAGCCTGCAAGAAGTACGGGATTATGTAAAAAGACCAAATCTACATCTGATTGGGGTGCCTGAAAGTGAGGGGGAAAATGGAACCAAGTTGGAATGGGAGACTTCAACACTCCACTGTCAACATTAGACAGATCGAGACAGAAAGTTAACAAGGATATCCAGGAATTGAACTCATCTCTGCACCAAGCGGACCTAATAGACATCTATAGAACTCTCCACCCCAAATCAACAGAATATACATTCTTCTCAGCAACACATCACACTTATTCCAAAATTGACCACATAATTGGAAGTAAAGCACTCCTCAGCAAATGTAAAAGAACAGAAATTATAACAAACTGTCTCTCAGACCACAATTCAATCAAGCTAGAACTCAGGACTAAGAAACTCAATCCTAACTGCTCAACTACATGGAAACTGAACAGCCTGCTCCTGAATGACTATTGGGTACATAACAAAAGGAAGGCAGAAATAAAGATGTTCTTTGAAACCAATGAGAACAAAGATACAACATACCAGAATCTCTGGGACACATTTAAAGCAGTGTGTAGAGGGAAATTTATAGAACTAAATGCCCACAAGAGAAAGCTGGAAAGATCTAAAATTGACACTCTAACATCACAATTAAAAGAACTAGAGAGGCAAGAGCAAACACATTCAAAAGCTAGCAGAAGGCAAGAAATAACTAAGATCAGAGCAGAACTGAAGGACATAGAGACACAAAAAACCCTCCAAAAACTTAATGAATCCAGGAGTTGGTTTTTTGAAAAGATCAACAAAATTGCCAGACCACTAGCAAGACTAATAAAGAAGAAAAGAGAGAAGAATCAAAGAGACGCAATAAAAAATAATAAACGGGATATCACCACCGACCCCACAGAAATACAAACTACCATCAGAGAATACTATAAACACCTCTGCGCAAATAAACTAGAAAATCGAGAAGAAATGGATAAATTCCTGGACACTTACACTCTTCCAAGACTAAACCAGGAAGAATTTGAATCCCTAAATAGACCAATAGCAGGCTCTGAAATTGAGGCAATAATTAATAGCCTACCAACCAAAAAAAGTCCAGGACCAGATGGATTCACAGCTGAATTCCACCAGAGGTACAATGAACAGCTGGTACCATTCCTTCTGAAACTATTCCAATCAAAAGAAAAAGAGGGAATCTTCCCTAACTCATTTTATGAGGCCAACATCATCCTGATACCACAGCCTGGCAGAGACACAACAAAAAAAGAGAATTTCAGACCAATATCCCTGATGAACATTGATGCAAAAATCCTCAATAAAATACTGGCAAACCGGATTCAGCAGCATATCAAAAAGCTTATCCACCATGATCAAGTGGGCTTCATCCCTGGGATGCAAGGCTGGTTCAACATTCGCAAATCAATAAACGTAATCCAGCATATAAACAGAACCAAAGACAAGAACCACATGATTATCTCAATAGATGCAGAAAAGGCTTTTGACAAAATTCAACAGCCCTTCATGCTAAAAATGCTCAATAAATTCGGTATTGATGGAACGTACCTCAAAATAATAAGAGCTATTTATGACAAACCCACAGCCAATATCATACTGAATGGGCAAAAACTGGAAAAATTCCCTCTGAAAACTAGCACAAGACAGGGATGCCCTCTCTCACCACTCCTACTCAACATAGTGTTGGAAGCTCTGGCTAGGGCAATCAGGCAAGAGAAAGAAATAAAGAGTATTCAGTTAGGAAAAGAAGAAGTCAAATTGTCCCTGTTTGCAGACGACATGATTGTATGTTTAGAAAACCCCATTGTCTCAGCCCAAAATCTCCTTAAGCTGATAAGCAACTTCAGCAAAGTCTCAGAATACAAAATTAATGTGCAAAATCACAAGCATTCTTATACACCAGTAACAGACAAACAGAGAGCCAAATCAGGAATGAACTTCCATTCACAATTGCTTCAAAGAGAATAAAATACCTAGGTATCCACTTACAAGGGATGTAAAGGACCTCTTCAAGGAGAACTACAAACCACTGCTCAGTGAAATAAAAGAGGACACAAACAAATGGAAGAACATACCATGCTCATGGATAGGAATAATTAATATCGTGAAAATGGCCATACTGCCCAAGGTTATTTATAGATTCAATGCCATCCCCATCAAGCTACCAATGAGTTTCTTCACAGAATTGGAAAGAACTGCTTTAAAGTTCATATGGAACCAAAAAAGACCCCACATTGCCAAGACAATCCTAAGTCAAAAGAACAAAGCTGAAGGCATCACGCTACCTGACTTCAAACTATACTACAAGGCTACAGTAACCAAAACAACATGGTACTGGTACCAAAACAGAGATATAGACCAATGGAACAGAACAGAGTCCTCAGAAATAATACCACACATCTACAGCCATCTGATCTTTGACAAACCTGACAAAAACAAGAAATGGGGAAAGGATTCCCTCTTTAATAAATGGTGCTGGGAAAATTGGATAGCCATAAGTAGAAATCTGAAACTGGATCCTTTCCTTACTCCTTATATGAAAATTAATTCAAGATGGATTAGAGACTTAAATGTTAGACCTAATACCATAAAAAACCTAGAAGAAAACCTAGGTAGTACCATTCAGGAAATAGGCATGGGCAAGGACTTCATGTCTAAATCACCAAAAGCAACGGCAGCAAAAGCCAAAATTGACAAATGGGATCTAATGAAACTAAAGAGCTTCTGCACAGCAAAAGGAACTACCATCAGAGTGAACAGGCAACCTACAGAATGGGAGAAAATTTTTGCAATCTACTCATCTGACAAAGGGCTAATATCCAGAATCTACAAAAAACTCAAACAAATTTACAAGAAAAAAACAAACAACCCCATCAAAAAGTGGGCAAAGGATATGAACAGACATTTCTCAAAAGAAGACATTCATACAGCCAACAGACACGTGAAAAAATGCTCATCATCACTCGCCATCAGAGAAATGCAAATCAAAACCACAATGAGAAACCATGTCACACCAGTTAGAATGGCAATCATTAAGAAGTCAGGAAACAACAGGTGCTGGAGAGGATGTGGAGAAATAGGAACACTTTTACACTGTTGGTGGGATTGTAAACTAGTTCAACCATTGTGGAAAACAGTATGGTGATTCCTCAAGGATCTAGAACTAGATGTACCATATGACCCAGCCATCCCACTACTGGGTATATACCCAAAGGATTATAAATCATGCTGCTACAAAGACACATGGACACGTATGTTTATTGCGGCACTATTCACAATAGCAAAGACTTGGAATCAACCCAGATGTCCATCAGTGACAGACTAGATTAAGAAAATGTGGCACATATTCACCATGGAATACTATGCAGCCATAAAAAAGGATGAGTTTGCATCCTTTGTAGGGACATGGATGCAGCTGGAAACCATCATTCTTAGCAAACTATCACAAGAACAGAAAACCAAACACCGCATGTTCTCACTCATAGGTGGGAACTGAATAATGAGATCACTTGGACTCAGGAAGGGGAATATCACACACTGGGGCCTATCATGGGGAGGGGGGAGGGGGGAGGGATTGCATTGGGGAGTTATACCTGATATAAATGAGGAATTGATGGGTGCTGATGAGTTGATGGGTGCAGCACACCAACATGGCACAAGTATACATATGTAACAAACCTGCACGTTATGCACATGTACCCTAGAACTTAAAGTATAATAATAAAAATTAAAAAAAAAAGAAATTTTAGGTATCTAAGGATATTCTTAATGATGAACGTATGAAGTACTTTTTTCCTTGGACTTAAAAAAAAAAAAAATTGTTATGTGTGTTTTCCAGTGCTGTTATTCTGGAGATACAAATGTCACCTAAAGAGCAGTTCTTCTATGACTCTATCTCACCCACTTTGTAAGAAAATCAGTTCCTTGAAATTTCTCCTTAACAGTTCTGTCAATCTACAGGAATTGATCTCCAATAATGTCTTCTAAAATGGGACTTCTATTTTAATGTTCTATTGCTCCTGTTAAAGATGCAAAGAGCTTTGTAATTGCTACTGATACTAAAAGTAGAAGATATGATGTCAAGGTCCTTTGAAGGCACCAATGAATTATGCTGCTGCTACTTTAATTTGTGACAAATCTGTAGATGCCCAGGGTTTAAGGAAGTGAGTTTCACAGCAGGAGCAGGATGCCCAGTGTTGAGGAGCCAAAAGTGTATCTGTAACCGTAACCATTGTTAAATGCTTCCAGTGCCAATTCATTGACCACTGTCATGCTGAACCTACTGCCATCTTGATTCCACTGTTCACACTTAGACTAATGCCACTCACATTTTGCACTGCAGTTGTTGCACACACATTTTATTAAAATGGTTCCTTGTGTTTCCCATTTGTTTTTCAGATTCTCACCACTTATGCAACCCCTTATGTCCTATTTGGGCATAACTATACATGAGGAGATCTAGGATATATTGTAAGGGTCAGATATGTATAGTTCTTAGAATAAGTCCAGCCTTTCACTGCTTATACAATTTTTTTTGAAACAAAGTTTGACCTTTCCTAGAAAAGCCCTTGTGACATATGGAAATAAAGCCCAATCATTCATCCAGAAGTTCTGCTTGCCACAATGAATGCAGTTCTTACTCAACCCAGAAAATTGACTTTACCCAATACACACACCAAATTGTTACATTTTTCTAACCAGCGTTTTGATCCTGAGACTAATTAGGCCTGTTTTATGGAAAGATGATAAAATTAACACCTGAAATATAATTTGCTATCATAAACTCCAAAATGTTCATTTTAATATTTCTTTTATAAACCTCTCCATGTGTTTAGAATGTTGCATACTGTACCCCATCCAGGAGAAAACTGTCATGTTAAGGTACAACACTGGGTACATAATTATGTTATCCTATTATCCTCTGTAAAGTCAGTGAGAGTTTTACAGAGGATACAATTTGTTCCTAATGCCTGAAAACAACCTAAGTAAGAAAAAAGTGGGCCACTAATATTATTAAAGAATCAAAATATAAAATAAATATCCTTTCTTTTCCATGATGACCTGGATACTTTCTCCGGGTTATCTCTTATTTAGATGGTCTAAACTGGAGACTTACTACTCAAGATGTATGGACCAGCAGCGATGGCATCATCAGGGAGCTTTTGGGAAGTACAGAAGGTCAGGTCTTACCCAAACCTGTTGAGCCAGAATCTTTTGTTTTGTTTTGTTTTTGTTTTTTGAGACCGAATCTCATTCTGTTGCCCAGGCTGGAGTGCAGCAGGGCAATCTCCACTCACTGCAACGTCCACCTCCTGGATTCAAGCAATTTTCCTGCCTCAGCCTCCTGAGTAGCTGGAATTATAGGTGCACACCACCACTCCCGGCTAAGTTTTTATATTCTTAATACAGATGGGGTTTCACCATATTGGTCAGGCTGTTCTCATACTCCTGAGCTCGTGATCTGCCCACCTCGGCTTCCCAAAGCGCTGGGATTACAGGCTGAGCCACCGTGCCCCGCCCAGAATCTGCATTTTAACAAGATCCCTAAAGAGATTTTTTATGCACTTTGAAGTGTAAGAAACACAAATATAATCATTCGCTGTCTGTTATTTATTATTCCAAGTTTAAATTTTCCTCCTTCAATCAATAAATTTTCAGCTCGGTTTCTAAATATCTTCTACGTTTCATTGCACTTTCAATTTTTTTGTGTACAACCTAAATTGGTGAATTTGTTATTAAGTAATACTAGTTACGAATACAATTATTTTAATTTAAATCTTTGGAACCTCATGATGAATTTTTATTTAAGATAGCATCACCTAGGTAAATTCCTTCCTCATTTCACTATTCACACTTCCAAATTTCCTTCTGTTTCTTAAGTAATTTTTAAAATTATTTTTGTTGAGTATTGTTTACCAGAAGTCTTCAATCCAAGAATTAATCACAACATGATCAATGTAACCTATACCCCACATGTGAGAATCTGTCCACTTTGCACTCTGAAACATCTTGGTTTTTAAAGGATTACTTTAGTTCACCGGATCTACAACATTCTCAGGGTTCCTAACAATGGATGCACATCAGAATCACCAAAAGAAAGAGATTCTAGTGGCTCAGTTCTGCCTTCTATCCCCAGATGTTTTAACTACATAGAAGTGAGTGGTTTTCTAGGTACAAGGATTTTGAAAAATAAAGAAGAAATCAGAAAGAGAGAAAGCGAAAGAGAAGAATTCAGCTCATCCAAAAGTGAAAATCTGTTGAGAAACACTGCACTAAATCAGGAACTAAGAAAAGGTCATTTCTTCCTCTCTTGCAAGTGTCCGTCTTCACCATAAGCAATATATTCAGCTTTGCCCGAAACTCAGAGCAGCCTTCTCCCTGGATATGAGTTAAACAGTAACTATTTCAAGCATCTCAATGACTTCTATTTCTTTGGCTGTGACTGACTTTCAGGCCTTTGGCCTCTCAGTGCTGGATTCTTTTGGCCCAGAAACACAGCTTCTCTAACAAAAAAACACCATCCTATCAATCACTGCCTATCTTCTTCACTAGAATTATCTGCTGCTTGTATTTTAACTGATTACCTTTGTTTTCTCTGCTGTGGTGATCATCTTGGCTCTAGATTTAGCCTTAATTTTAGCTAATTACCTCGTATGCCTCCTTTCTCATTTTGTAACATGATTCTTACTTTAATGTTGTATTTTTAATTTTTAAAGCCAACCTCTGGTCTTTCTCTTGAAAAGGACAATCAATATGCACCTCTCAAAAACAAGATCTCCCCAACTTCTATTTTCACTTTTCATTATTTTATGGTTACATTACTTTCTAGTCACTAAACCACAGTTTTGAAAGAGATAAGAAGAGGCATTTCTAGAGATAGCAAGTGAGATGTGGCATTCCAGTATGATAAACTGACTCCCAGAAATAAGATAAAATGAATTATTATGTTATCACCTTTAAAGATAATTTTATTTTTCTAAGAGAGGAAACAATACTTCCAAATAGTTCAACCAATGGTGGTTAATAGATTAATTCATCAAACTCCAACTGATTTCAATTTGTTTTCTCTTTGAATTTGCCATCACCTCTTTATTATTAGTTGAATGATCTGGAAAAGCTCATTATTTCTTTGTGCTACAACTTATTAACTATTATACTAGAAAAAAATAATAAATATTTTAATATTACCTTTAAAATAAAGGGAACTTTTGAGTATCAGTCATAGTTCCCATAATTTTACATTCTATAAAGCAATAACACTTTTCAAAACCTCCAGGAACTCATATAGGATTTGTATTTTTTCAAAGTAAACAAAAGCAAACTCCATATCTACCTGTACTATCATATAACAAAATAAAAACTTTTGGACACTAAGAGAGGGTTAAAACTCAGAATAAAAACAGAATCTTATGAACTTCAAATATATTTAACTTTTTAAAAAACCGAATTTACATGCTGTTTTTCTCATTTTACTTTAGACTTTTGAGTATTTTACTATGAGCAAAGAAGTATGCATGCAGCACAATATGATCCATAGAGCAGGTGTTCAAAGATGATTATTTCTCTTCCCTTTTTAATGGTACAATTAGCTAGAAAATTTCAGGAGAAAAATTATTTTACTTTGTAAAAGATTAAAATTTCCCTACTCACTCTTTAGACAAGTAAGATATAAACACTTATTGTTATTCTTATTACATTTCCTATATCATATAATGAGACTCCAGGGTGAGCCCTTTATTAATATTCATAGTCTCCTCAGATAATTTTTGTTTAAGAAAATGCAATTTATTTTTGAATGTCTATAACATGCATTACAAAGCAAAGCAATAAGGGTGGAAATCATGACACCCATAGGATTTCTAGAGGGTTTTGAAATTAGGTTATTACAGTTGAAAGAAAATCACTACAAAAACTATATAATGAAATTTTACTGTAATTTTTAATAAGATGTTTTTGAGTACAATGTATACAATTCTGCTAAACTGTTTAAACAGAAACACTTTAAATATTTCAAAAAAAGACTTTCTTTATTTCATCATGAATGCCTATTAGTCTTTCAATTAGAGAATTGTTTTTGCAGCTAGTGTTTTTATTTATAAGAGGTAACCAACTGTTCAACGTTGTACTTCAAAAATACATTCTCATTTTCAACTAATAAACATTGTACATTTCCTAACACACTATATTCCCTTGAGTAATATTATATATTCTCTTTGATGTATTTATGTCCCTGGTTATCAATTAGCTGAGTAGAAACTGTTGTTATTTGCAGCATCTTTATTTCTACGACTGGAGATTTTCTGGTATGTCATCTGTCAAAGCATCAACAGGAACATGTAGGAGATTTTTGAACTGTTGAGACTATTTCTCCAAATTACTATTTTACTACATGGTATACATTTAAGTCAAGTTCTTTTCAAGTAATTTTGTTAAGCCATTAAAACATTAAAACTTCACATAAAAAAGGAAAACAAAATTTAGAATATCGTTTCTTTTGCTGTGTCAGAAAAGCATCAAAGATGACTTGTGGAATTTTTTACCTAAGAAACTCAAAGGGAGGTGATACTTTTTACTAGAGGAGGAAATATCAAGATTTCTTTGTTAGACATATTAATTTTGAAAGTTAGAAATGCCTATTAAATATGCTAATAAATATCAGGGATAGAAAAAGATTTGCACACTATCACCAGGTAAAACCTAGTTAGGGCTATGAAATTAGATGAGATCACCTAGGCAAGAGGTAAAAATGAAGCTCCCAGCAGAACTCTCATATTTATAGATGAATTAGAAGAAGAAACAAATTAAAGGAAACTGAGGAGCAGCCAGTGAATTTAGAGGGAAACAAAAACAGAAACATCACAAAAGTAATGGGAGAGACAGCAGCGGGGATTCCAGGTATGGTAGAGCGGATGTGAAATACTACTAAGAGGTAAAGAAAGCAGTGAGGAAGAAATTAGCATAAAATTAAGTTTGATCCAGATTGCTGGTCACCTTAACACAAAAAACCTCAGCGAAATTGAGGAACATGAATCAAAGAAGTATAGGCTTAAAGAAAGCTGAAGGAGATAGCTCTGTATGAAGTAGACAATTTGAGACTTTTGAGAAGCAAACAATACAGAGTTTATTTATCTGACTCCTCAAACTATTCACATTGGGTTATAGCTGCAGTTGATTATTTCATTTCATTTGTTAATATAGCAGGTGTCCCAGTTTGTCTAAAGTTGGAATTCAGACATAGCTGAATATGTTTGGTAAATATTGTTGTAGATTTTGAAAAAGATGATTTCCCAGAATTTATTAATTTTCTTTTGGTTTTCTTAACAGAAAATGAATAAACTGAATTGTGAGTGTATACAAAATGAAAACCTGCCCATATTTAAAAACTATTTACCCAAATAATCAGATTTAACAGTCCAACACCTTCTTTAACTAAAGTGTTATATAGTGAAATAGTATTTTCCCATGGAGGGTTATTTTTAAATTCAAACTTTTTATATCTTCTATATCCTACCAATTGTTATTGGAAGTATTTCTATTGCATTATCCACAGATTACTCAACTCAACTAATAAAAACTGAACTCAGCAGGTGTTTATTGCAAACCTACTTATTTATCTTCTCTACCTTTATCTGTCCAGCTACCCAAATAAACCAAGACACCAAACTTAGGTCTACCTAATTCAATCACTAAGCCATGTCTCTGTTATTTCCTACAATTCTCTCAAATCTAGTCACCTTTTCTTGTCATCTTACCCACCTATTTCAGCAGAATTTCTTTATATTTTTTGTTGAGCTTCCTACATTGGCTCCCTTCTTCCAGTCTTTTTCTGTTCTAATTTATTATCCATCTTGCAACCAAAGTGTTCCAAAATAAAAATCTGGCTAAGATACATGCTTATAAGCCCCACAAGAGCTCTCCATTGCTCCTTGGATAATGGCTTTTATTATAGATCCATACACATCAGCATATTCAGAAATAATAAAAATAAGAATGTAACTGATTGTGCTCAAAAATAATCATTAGAGTTAAATTCTTAGGCTTAAAAATATGTTATACATATTATAATTAAATCATATACCAAATGAATTATCATTAATTTTGCTATTTCTGCCCTTGAATGTTATGGTTTAACCATATACAGTGGAATTCTTTTAGTTCTTCGAATTTCCTGCATTTTTCACTTTACTTTTCATACATACTTTTCTATCAGACTGAAAAGATTATCTCCACCTTTCAAGTGTATAAATCCTACTTACACTCAAGTCTCAGCCTAGGTATCACTTTTTCAGTATGGTATGCCTGACTGCAGACTCTAGCAGGTCTAAGTGAATTTTTCTGACAAAATAATTTTTGTTAACACAATAAATATACTCCATTATAGCCTTTATATCCTTTTATTATAACTGTCCATTTACCTCTCTTCATCCTCCACTGGATTCTCAGCTCAATCTCTTTCTCCACTCTATTTTCAGGACTGAGCAAATTGCTAGCATGCAGCAAACACTAAAATGTATTCATTAGGTAAATGAATGTTTTGAGAATATTTAATTTTATGACTATTGTGTTTTCATATAATCTCTTAAATACAATTCCTGTTTTAATTATCATGTTGATATCTTCCTTTTACTTCTCCTTGGACTTGATTTGAGCCTCTTGAATTATATTTTCTCTATTTTAGAAAGTACTTTAAAAAAAGGTTTTCCACAGATCTTATTTCAGTATTAGATTTTTACAAGTACTTTTTTAGGGAACTTTCTGAAAGTCAGTTAGTCCTCAACTTCTCAATCCACATCCAGTAATTTTTAGATGCTTATTTTGCTATCTGGAAGTGGAAGGCAAGATACTACTACATAGAGTGAACCACATTTTTTTTTTTTTTTTTTTTTTTTTTTTTTTTTTTTTTTTTTTTTTTTTTTTTTTTTTTTTTTTGCTCTTGGGCTCAATTAGCTAATGCTTATTCTTCTAATAGAACTCATCTGCTGGAAGGCCATATAAAATGGAAACTCAACCAGTGTGTGGAGATAAGGGTAATAAAGGCTTTAAGAGTGGGATGTGGTTTTAATGAATACTACAACATTTGAAGTATGCTGGAAGTGAATTATGATGATTCTTTCTCAGTAGCATTGCTTAAAGTGCTTTCTAAGACCTTTACTGGGAAAAGCAATGTTAACTAGAGGCAGTATTGTTTTTCCCCTATGCTTTGGAGCAGTCCAGTTAATGAATAATCTAAATTGAAGTGCTTAATTATGCCCAAGAAAATGGCATAATATTTAAGGTAACAATTCTCACAGAATAAAAACAAATGCTATATTTAAATACAGATGCTTCTACAGTCGCCAATTAGCAGTGTAACTTTGGAAGTGTTAGAGTCTCTAGTCACAATATTGTCAGCTGTAGAATTATGATTATATGACATGTTTACATATTTTAGCCTTGTTATCACCTTTTTTTTTTTTTTTTTTTTTTTTTTTTTTTTTTTTTTTTTTTTTTTTTTTTTTTTTTTGAGACAGAGTTTTGCTCTCGTTGCCCAGTCTGGAGTGCAATGGCCCAATCTCAGCTCACTGCAACCTCCGCCTCCTGGGTTCAAGTGATTCTTCTGCCTCAGCCTCCCCACTAGCTGGGATGGGATACAGGCATGTGCCACTACACCCAGCTAATTTTTTAGTTTTAGTAGACATGGAGTTTCTCCATGTTGGTCAGGCTGGCTTCAAATTCCCTATCTCAGGTGATCCGCCCTCCTTGGCCTCTCAAACTGCTGGGATTACAGGCATGGGCCACTGCGCCCAGCTGCTATCAATTTCCATAATGAAGTTAACCCTATGGATCCTCCGAAAGTCTTGTCTGATTGTCTGACTCAGACCTACCAAAGCAAAATGCACACTTTCTGTTGAAGCCTTGATTACCCTTTTTTATTATTTGGGCTTTCTTCTTTTTATCACAACTAGAATTTAAGCACAATCATTTTCTTCACTGCATCTCTATTGTCTACCAGATAATTAGCATATATTGACCACTGATTACATTTGTTAAATCAATACGAAAATAAATGTCCTAGTGAAAATGTTAATTTGACTGCTGTGATTTTCGTTTTATTGCATTCACATTTCAGTAATTTAAAAATATTAATTTTGTTTAGCTGAAGCAATGCAGTCTGTTATCTGATTTTCATTTATTCATCTTTGGGCTTCCCTTGAAGATTTGGAGTAACCTTTTCTTATCTCAGGTATGACTATATTTAAAAGCTTTTTCATTCTTGTTGTTTGCAAATCTGTCTCATTTGATTACACCTGCCTAAAATATTATATTTTAAGTAAAATATTACACTTTCTATTATTTCAAATAATTAACATGAATGAAATTTATATTCCAACAAGATTATGTAATATGATTTTTCCTTTGCAGTTCTTCTAATGGACATTATAAAATAGATCTGGAAAAGTGGCTTCATAACACTCAAGATCCCTCAGGAAATTTTTCTTTAATTCTCATCTCACCTTTGCATAACTGGGAGAAGGAGTATTCCCTTCAACATGAGAAACACATGGAAAAAATGCAGAGCTAGTTTCTACTTTACCTAATACTTTAGCTCTCGATACTCTATAGAATTGATAGATAATGTTGGGAATCTGTGCATAACCTCCTACATCAGATCAGTGTTTTCTAATTTGGGTTGATTAGTTGGCATTTTTTTTTCTTCCAGATTGAATTTAGAGGAGATGGTACTAATACTATAATAGACTCTGATTTACATGGGTTATGCCTGAGAATCTCATGTCTTTAAGTATATGAATCCCAGAATATCAAATAATTTTCTCCTATAAAAAAACCCTGCAATCTTGCTAAGCAATCTTATAGCTATCTAGCAATAAGAATTTGAGAAGCAGATGCTGAACTTACTGCTAGCCTCAAGTTCTGCTATAATTTTTACCCCTACATCAGTTCTTTAATTTCATATCTCTGGGAAATGACAAATTACTACATATCACTAAAGCTCACTTGTGACTAGTTAAATTCGTGAACAAAAAGTCTGAAAATGCTGAAGTGAAGTACCAAATACTCTAAAGTGTCAAAACATTTTACACGGTCAAAGTTCACTTTGCATTTTATTCTTGTTTCTCCCCTCCCATCTCTAGTCAAGTAGTAACAGTTCATCCATAGCTCATTTTATAAAAAGCATCCAGCTATTTTTAAAGAATGACTCATCCTCGCACTCCTAAATAAAATACATGTGTTTATAAAGGCCAATAATTCTAGATTGCATGATTTATGCACAAGGCAACATAATGGAATTTGGAAACCCTGACCAGAAGTGAAATCATCAAATTGAAAGTGACTTTCAAAGTAAATTCCTATCATCTGCCCCTAAGTAACAGAAAAAAAAATAATAAAACACACACTTTATTGTATCTATTAAAAATTGTCATTTATATTTTAAAATAGTTTCTGTCATTTATGACTTTAAAACATGAATGGGCTTCAGAATATCTAGAACCATGTAAAATTACATGCAAAATTGTATGTGTATAAAACTATGAGCATATTTGTAAGGATGGAGGCAACAGATTCATAGAATTCATGAGATTATAAAAGGCATCAGTAATAGAATATAGATTAAGAACCACCTGCAATCCATAGAGGAAAGATAACAATTTGAATATGCAATCAGGGGCAAACCTCCAAGAATTTAAATCAAACCCCAGAGAATAAAAAGACTGTGAGCAGAGGAACCAAAGACAACATCTCAGAATCTGGTATTAACTGAGGGTGTATAAAATACTACATTTAGAATACATGTTGATTAGAGTTTCTGGTAGCTGTACTATGTTATTATTTTAAGTGTTCTCTTTAATGTAGGTAAATAAATATTTCTAGATTTGCTTCAATGAGGTAAATCGCTGGAAGCCTTGTAACTAATGTTGAAAATATAAGCAGCTCTTATCATACCAACATAGCTCCTGCAGACTGATAAAAACCCATGGTTAATAAAGGCAAAATGAATTTAATCTAGACTTGACAAAAACAAATTTCATGTTCTATTGTTTAAACATCTTTCATAACTACACATTTATACACATTGTTTAAAATGTAATAATTCTGCTGGGTGTGGTGGCTCATGCGTTTAGTCCCAGGACTTTAGGCAGAGACTGAGGTGGGAAGATTGTTGGAGCCCAGGAGTTCAAGAACAGCCTGGGCAACATGTTGAGATGCTGTCATTACAAAATAAAGTAAAATAAAATAAAAATAGCCAGGCATGGTCGTGCATGCTTGTAGACCCAGCTACTTGGGAGGATGGAGTGGGAGGACCACATGAGCCCAGAAATTTGAGGCTGCAATGAGCCATATTCATGTTGTTGCACTACATGTTGGGTAACAGAGTAAGGTTCTGTCTCAAAACAACAAAAAAGAAACATTTCTTTATACCAAACAATAAATTGCACTTTTCTTATCCTTAACTATCAATCATATCAATCTGAAAATAGAGTTTTAAAACTAAAAAAATAATAATCATGGCTTTTTAGTGTTCTAGTACTTAGCTGATGAAGACTACCATAGTCCCCCTCTGGAAATTTTTGGTATTAATATATCCCCTTGTAAAACTAATAACACAACTTATAGCTGCATATTAATTAGTAATCTTCAAGGAGCTTCAAACAATTAGCAAAGTATGTTATCACAAGAACTTCATGAGCTAATAGAAAAAAAACTATTCCATTTTGCAGGTGAGAAAATTAAGAAACAGAGAGATTAAGAAAATTTGCTAAAGTGACATAATGTGATAAGTTCAGGAAAAGATCTGTGGTTACCTATTTCTTTCTCGGAATTTTCCCCATTAACCCAGACAATAGTTTTATATTTAGTCACTATAGTGTGAATAGAAAATATATTTTCTGAGAGTGATTTTATCCATTAGTTCTATAATTTCCATCATATGTGTGTGTATCTGTCCTATATGTTTTATCTGAATATAATTTTCTTATCTGAAGAATTATTGTTTAATCAGCAATTCTAATAATTTACTGTTTACAACTTCTTTATCATAAATACAATGTGTATATTTTAAAAAATGAATATTATAAGATTATAGGCATAAATTTAAATTCTGATTTAAATGCTCATGCTTATAATATACAGCACATTAGAGTATGTACTTTGCAAGACAGAAACAAAATAAGAAGAGAAACGGCACTAAAAGAACAGTTTGTTTGTTTTAAAGAAACAGGTAAAGCAAGTACAAAAACATGTCTAAGAAAGAGAGGAGCAAAATTAGGATTGCAAGTCAGATAAAAGTATTATGGACTTTCAAGGTGGAGCGCCTCAGTTCCAGGTGAAATTTTAAGTGTTTAATGAAACATTTGCATTTGAAAGGATGAAGAATCAACTTGCAACAGATGTGGTGGCAGAAAATCTCTAGATATAGGTATACCTCATTATTGCTCTTTGCTTTTATTGTAGCTCACAGATACTGCATTTTTACAAATTGTGGGTTTGTGATAAGTTGAGAACATATATCAGTGCCATTATTCCAACAACATGTTCTCACGTCCTACCTTTGTATCACATTCTGGTAATTTTCATACTTCAAACTTTTTCATAATTATTATAAAATATGTTTGGTATGTGTGTCCACTACAAATCACATGCTGGAATGTGATCCCCAATGTTGGAGGTGGAGCTTTGTGAGAAGTGTTTGGGTCACGGTGGTGGATCCCTCATGAATGGCCTAGTGCCCTCCCTGCCGTGCTATGTGAGATCTCACTCTGAGTTCATATGATATCTGTTGTTAAGAAGAGTTGGGGCCGGGCGCGGTGGCTCAAGCCTGTAATCCCAGCACTTTGGGAGGCCTGAGACGGGCGGATCACGAGGTCAGGAGATCGAGACCATCCTGGCGAACACGGTGAAACCCCGTCTCTACTAAAAAATACAAAAACTAGCCGGGCGAGGTGGCGGGCGCCTGTAGTCCCAGCTACTTGGGAGGCTGAGGCAGGAGAATGGCGTAAACCCGGGAGGCGGAGCTTGCAGTGAGCTGAGATCCGGCCACTGCACTCCAGCCTGGGCGACAGAGCAAGACTCTGCCTCAAAAAAAAAAAAAAAAAAAAAAAAAAAAAAAAAAAAAAAAAAAAGAAGAGTTGGGATCTCCCGGCTCTCTTTCTTGTTCCCTCTGTCCCCATGTGATTTGCTTGCTTCCCCTTCACCTTCTGCCATGATTGAAAACTTTCGGAGGCTCTCACCAGGAGCAAATGCCAACACCATGTTTCCTGTTTACTTTGTAGAACCATGAGTCGAAAGAAACTTAGTTTATTTTGAATTACCCAGATTCAGGTATTCCTTTATAACAATGCAAATGGACTAGCAAATTATTTGTGTTATGGTGATCTCTATTTTGTGTCTTTGATGTTACTATTGTAATTGTTTAGGGAACCACAAACCACACCCACTTAAGAGGGTGAACTTAATTGATAAATGTTGTGTGTGCTCTGATAGCTGCACTGATTCCCTCATCTCTCCCCATCTCAGGCTTCCCATTCCCAGAGACACAACAATATTGAAATTAGGCCAATTAATAACCCTACTTATACTCTAAATTTCCAAGTGAAAGAAAGACTCTACATGTCTCTCACTTTGAGTCAAAAGCTAGAAACAATTAAGTTTCATAAGGAAAGGATGCCAAAAGTTGAGATAGGCCAAAAATAGACCTCTGATGCCAAGCAGCCACGTTGGAATGCAAAAGAAAAGTTCTTGAAAAAAATCAGAAGTGCTACTCCAGTGAACACATAAATGATAAGAAAGCAAAACAGCCTTATTGCTGAGATGGAGAGAGTTTTAGTGTTCAGGATGGAACATCAACTAGCCACATTTTTGTAAGCAAAAGATTAATCCAGAGCAAAATCATAATTCTGTTTAATTCTATGAAGGCTGAAAGAGATGAGGAAGTTGCAGAAGAAAAATTAGAAACTAGCAGAGATTGGTTCATGAGGTAAAGAAGCCATCTACAAAATGTATAGCAACATAACATAGCATAGTATCACATTGCATCACATCACATCAAATCCCATCTAAGGTAATGTAGCAAGTGCTGATGTAGAAGCTGCAGCGAGTTATGCAGAATATCTTGAAGATTGATGATGGCAGCTACACTAAACAATAGATTTCAATGTTGATGAAACAGTCTTCTGTTGAAAGAAGATGCTATCTAGGACTTTCATAGCTAAAGAGGATCTATCAATGCTTGTCTTCTTAGTTTCGAAGGACCAGCTGACTCTCTTTTTAGAGGCTAATGTAGTTGGTAATGCCAATGTTTATTTACCATTCCAAAATCCTAGGACTCTTAGGAATTATGTTAAATCTAGTCTGCTCGTGCCCTGTAAGTGGCACAACAAAGCTTGGATGACAACGCATCTGTTTGCCGTGTGGTTTACTGAGTATATTAAGCCCATAGTTGAGACTTATTACTCAGGAAAAACAACAACAACAAAATCCTTTTAAAATATTTCTGCTCACTGACAATGCATCTGGTCACCCCATAGCTCTGATGGAGATTTACAGAAAGGTAAATGTTGTCTTCATGTCTGTTAATACAAAATTCATTCTACAGCCCATGAGTAAAGGAGTAAACAAGACTTATTATTTAAGAAATACATGTTATAAGGTAATAACTGTTATTATAGATAGTGATTCATCTGATGGATCAGGGCAAAGTAAATTGAAAACTTAGAGAAGAAATTCATCATTCTAAGTGCGATTAAGAACACTCATAATTCATGAGAGGAGGGAAGACGTTTATTCCAGTCCTCCTGGATAACATTGAGAGATTCAAGATTTCAGTGGAGGAAGTCACTGCAGATGTGGTCGACATAGCAAGAGAAGTAGAATTCTAAGTGGAGCCTAAAGATGTGATTAAATTGCTGAAATTTCATTGATATTCATGTTGAATATCAAAATTCATGATAAAACTTAAACAGAAGAGGCGCTGCTTCTTATGGTTGAGCAAAGAAAGTGGTTTCTTGAGATGAAATTTGCTCCTGGATAAGATGCTATGAACATTGTTGAAATGATGACAAAAGTATTACACAAATGACAACAAAGAATATTACAGAAATGCAGTTGACAATGCAGTAGCAGGGCTTGAGAGGATTTACTCCAATTTTGAAATAAGTTATACGGTGAGTAAAATGCTATTAAACTGTATTGCAGACTATGGAGAAATCTTTCATGAAAAGAAGAGTCAATTATTATGGCAAACTTCATTGTTGTCTTATTTTAGGGAATTGCAAAGCCGCAACAACCTTTAGCAACCATTATCCTGATCAGTCAGAAGCCATCAACGTAGAAGCAAGAGTTTCCCTCAACAAAATGATTATGACTTGCTGCAAGTTCAGTGTATTTTTATAATAGCATGTTTTTTTAACAATAAGTACATTTTATTTAAAGTATGTATGCATATTTTTTAGACATAATGCTATTGCACATTTAATAAACTATGGTATAGTGTAAACGTAACTTTTATATGTACCAGGAACTCAAAAAATTTACGTGACTAGCTTTGTTGAAATATTTGCTTTATTGTGTTGGTAGAACTGAACCCACAATATATCTGAGGTTTGTCTGTATTACATCTCTAAAATAGATTTTATATGCAAATTATGCTGATTAAATATAGTGAATTAATGTATGTAATATATGCCAAGTGATGGCAGTTACTTCGAAGTATTGCCATGATACATGTGATTAGCAGTCTATAAAATGTGTGATAATTGATTCCTCTAAAGGCAATCATTAAAATTAATTTTATTTATTTATGTGAGTGAAATTGCTCTCTTAGTGGAATTAACATTTTCTGTTAATGGTACTCTAACCTTTACCTTCCTCAAAAATAAAAGTTTTTAAAAGATTTTCTCCAATTAGGCATATTTACGATAACAGGAATATTAGAAAAACATTTAATGGTTTTTGTTCACCATATAATGTGTACGGCATGGATAATAGGAGCTTATTCTTGGTGGAGAAGCACATGACTACAGTAAAATCTAAAGGTCCAGAGTGATAAAATGAAAACTACCCTGAGATGGCAAAGAATGAGAAGATTGCCTAATGATTTCCTTCTCTATTTACATAATATATATTCAAGTGCTCTTTTTGGCAGAAAGTTAGACACATATGTTGCAGATTTTCCTTCCTCTCACAAAAAGAACAAGGTGAAGCTCCTATTCAATCAGGAAAAAAAAAAATCTATATGCTTAAAAAAAATTATTTCCCTTTTTATATACTATCTACATCCAAAAAAGTATTCTCAATGGCTTGCAGTTAAAGTACAAGACAAAGTAAAGCACACTTTTTATGCTTTACTTTGTAAAACACAAGTAAAAACACAAGACTAACATCAAATAATAAATGAAGATACAATTTTAACTTTCTGCCTATAAATACCATTGAGCAGAAAGCAGCTTTAAGCTTTCAAAAATCAAGGAAGAAAGGAAAACATTTTAGATAATAACTCGTCTGTTATTCTATCTATTAAAAAAAAAAAAAAAAAAAAAAAAAAACCTTAGTCCTTGGAAGTCTACCAGCTTATTGTTATATACTGACATCTTTTAAGTCTGAGAGAGCTTCATCACAGGAATATGAAACAAGATATCTTTAATAAGATATACAATATTGTCTTAGATGTCCTTTTATAATAATCAGTTTATTATGATATTTTCTAATTCTTTCTAGTCCTTAAGTAAAAATCCGCTATTAATTGAAGTTAATGCCTACATACTCAAATGAGCTTTAGTTGCTCTTTCCTTCTGCACAGGTCTTCTGAGTGTGAGATTGAGCTAAGATAATTAGCAGGAATAGTTAACTATTCTTTCTGCTTGTTATAACTTGATAATTTTCTTATTTTTATTTGCTTGGGCTAAGCTTCCTACTAATTAATTTTATATTTCAAAGGCCAGCAGTTTCTATGTGGGAGTCTTTTGTTTTTTAACATTCAAAATAGATAAACAACAAATAGGTAATAGATAGAAGATAGTTAAATTTCTTAAAAGATGACTTTTGACTGAAGACATTGCACAAAACATACACATTTATTTCTCAAAATTCTATTTATTTAAGTTGTACCAAAAGAAAAGCCTTCAAAAACATTGGCAATTCAGAAGTACAGGCATCACAAAAAGCATGACATTTTGCATAATTCCTAGTAAATGGAACACAAAAGTAGCTATTAATACAATAGTGAATACGGGGTAGAGGAAAACACAGCCCAAATTTTGTGTAATAAAATCTAATTTACAGGCAGATCTTGTTGGGTGTGGAGAGAAGGAGTGGTTTCCAGGCATAGTAATCAGAGTAATTAAAAGACTATTGACACAAATAGCCGGACCATGTCTTTGCTCCATCTAGCTGCCCTAGCAAGAAGCCATAGTGAGAGCTGGCAGGTCTGGAGAATCAGAAAGCAAAGATTCTCAGGAAAATCTAAGCTCCTTGTGTGTATTTAGATTCCTGAAAGGAAACAGAATAGGTAAGGTGGTAACTGCAAAGCATCAAAATAGACAAATAAAAAGTCGTGGGCAAAGACATTGTGGTTGGAGTGGGAGAGAATAGAATCCACCAGGAAGCTCCCCTTAAGGGAAATTGCATGATAAAGCATCCTCATCAGAGATAGAACAAGACCAAGAGCTGAGCTTTTTATTCCAGAGATAATTCTGTCTGAAAAAAAGGAATGCTAAATCTACAGGGAAAACTTAATTCTAACTACATATACTATTCAATCTAATTATTATAAATATGATTAGCAAGTTTCTGGTATCTACCATTGAAGAAAACAATTTTTAAAGAATTGAGATGAGCCATGGAAGACCACAAGCTGACTGTCTAGACTGAAACAGCAAGTAGACTTCATTGCACAGAAGAAAGTAATCTGAATCTTAGGATGGGATGATAGGAACTGAATTTGAACCCATTCACCCTCACCATGCTCTTCTAAGCAAAAAGAGACAAAAACAAAAAACAAAAAAAAAACCAGAAAATCTAATAAGTCGGGGTTGCTGTTACTAGTAAAACCTTCACTTCCCATGGCTTGAGTCCTCTTTAGAGGTCCATGATTCCCACCTCCCCAAATACAACTTCCTTGCATGTCAAAATAGATTATTTTTCCAATCTATTGGGACACTATCATATTATTATAGATTATATATTATCATATTATTATGTTATTATTATATTATTGTAATAATATTATATCATATTATTACCATTATACACATTTTAAAAGTTTACATTTGATTAATTGGAGGGAGGAGAGAGGGAAGGATCCCAAAGCTATAGACAAAGAATTCTAATCAGTCAGCTATTCATCCAGAGTGTTCCTCAAATTATCCAGCTGACCTAGTTTATTTACAAGTTTTTCATTGTTATGAAAACTGCATTTTCAAATGCATAAACAACAAAGCTGTCTACTGGTTATGTACTTTTACAACTCCAAGTATCTCAGAGTTCAACTGCCAATTTAGATGGGCATGCACTACATGAAATCTGTACTGACTGTTGAACTATATATTTTTTTCCATAATTACTACAATAGGTTAATCATTTTTTCTAGTTGTGTTATCTAAAGTCTACCCTTATTGAAATACACACTCTTTTGTGTTGTAAAAACAACTAATTTCGATACAAATATATATATACATATATAACTCATCACACTAGATTTCTTTTAAATTATTCTACAAACACATGAATTACAGGCTTTATAAAAGTTTCTCTTAAGTCAGGTATTTATTAAATTAAATAAATGACAGGTTTCAATAGTACAGATTTTCAACAACTATACTTTTCATATGAATGTCTAGAAATTAAATAGCTAATATGGCTGGTTATTTACTTTACTCTTTCTCTAGCAAAAATATCTTATATATTTCATGTCACAATGAGTCATGTGCTGTCATTTCTGATAATCAGTGAACCTGTTTCAGCCATCTGTGATGTTAAAATAAGAGTTTGCCTATGAAGGCAATGGCCACTGAGTTGCAATTACACAATAGGTTGCCGGAACCTAGCTATAGCTGCAACATCTGCAGTGCTAGGTGTAGGCCCTGTGTGATAAAAAGTACAGCTTCTCCATATGATAAGTGTCTGTGCATACAGTGCATGTCAATTTGTCTATCATGTTGCAAAACAAGCAAATATTTGGTACAAATACTATTTAAATTAAGTGGTCCTAGTCTAACTTTTGTTAATAGTAAAACATCTGGAATGTTGATTCTAGACAGTATTACAAAGGATAACTTAATAAGAAAGACAGGCATAATATGGAGCGAATTTTAGATAAAATGTTGCCATTTTAATTATTTTTTTAATTCAAGAAGGGCTACAACAGTTTATAAACTACATACTGTCATAGGGAATGAGACTTTGTAATAAGTGTCTCATTATTTTTCTAAGGATTAGTAATGTAATGTTATGTACATACTTTCTCACAAAGAGAACAATGTATTATGCTGGATATAGGTGTTGTTAGGACTATTACATTTACTCCTCTGTTAAAATACGGCAAATAAATCACAAAAGCTAATGAAGAAATTGCATGAAGCATTTTAGAAACACTATATTAATTCCAGGCAACTTTAGTTTAGAGTGTTGTATTATTAGACCAAACCCATGGTTCATCCAACCTAATTTCCTGTTTCTGAGAGATGGCAACTGATGCATCATGCAAGGTTCATGAAATATGTGAAAGTTATATTATGTATTGTAATTCTGTAAGTTATTAAACACATATTATCACATCAATATTATTCCATATAATAAAATATTTCAAGCACATAAATTAGTGTAGTAAGGAGTAAATGTACAGAACTGTAGACCTTAAAGAGAGTATTTAAGACTTATGGGAAGATAAGGGCAAGACACAAAATAAAACAAAGCTATGGACTTACTGCATTATTTCATACATATTACCAAAGATTGCAAAACGTAGTAGCAATCTTCATAATCCTCTGTTAGTTTGCTGGTAAGTAGAACCCCTGTTTTAGTACAGTAAATATATTAAAATAATATTATTATGATGGAAATATTAGTTAGTTTAGGTGTTGTATAAAATCCAGTTCATTCCATTTTAGGGAAATCTGTTGAGGAAATTAGAAGGGGACTGCATCATACAGAATCGTGTCAATATGAAGAAAAATAAGAGATGCGCTAAAAGTTAACTTGATCCTGCAAACTGAAGAGAATTGTGATTCACTGACTTCTTGTTTGCTGCACTGTCTTTAGTAAGTAAGAATGAGTAGTTGTAACCTTATTGTTCTGCCTGGTCTACTCCAGTCTCACTGTTTGGAAAAGTACAATAGGGGCCAAGGGAAAGCTTACCCTCTGATAAATCAACTCATTAAAGGAGATTAATTGGAGAAAATGCATGCAAATTTATTAACGCACATGTGGAAGAGAGCCACAGAGTGATTACTCCAATCCCCCAATGGGATTCAAAAGCTTATGTACTATCTTGAGGCTACAGAAATAACAGGGTTTTGGATAGTAGCAAAACAGGTTATGGGAGGGGTAAAAGAGGAGGCTTGTCGAGCAAATCTGATCTCTTTATATGGATGAATTTCATAGGTAGCAACCCTCAGAGAGAGTAGACAGTGAATACTTCTTTCAGACCTTCAAAGATATCAGTCTCTGAGTGAATCTCTCCTACAGTCAGACAAGGAAAAGCTCTCAGAGAAAGCCTGACTGCATAAATGCAGATTTTCTCTGCAGATGCAAATATTCCCGAAAAATACAGCTTTGCAGGGCTACTTCTAATGGCGAATCCTCTGAAAGCCATCTCCAAATATGTCAAAGAGGTATATTTTGGGGTGAAATATTTTTATTTTTTTCAATACACAACTTTCCAAGTTCTCCAAAGAGGAATTCAGATATATCCAATTTTTATCACATATCAAGTGCCTTGTCAGGGAAAAATAAATATGTTCTATTGAATCTAATTAGGAAAAACTCTTACGTTTTTTCATGGGGAGCTTAACACACTTCTTCTGCAATTGGTAAAGAAAATTGTGGTTAATACCCTAACCTAAGCAAATAATTTTGTTTGCCTGACAGTAAAGAAAAAAAAAATGTGTAAAATAGTGAATATGGGGATATGAAAATATATAACACTTTGTTTTTTCTTTATTTATAAATGTAGCATTTAGTCTTGTTAAGTTTTAAACTAGAAACAAAATATAGCTTGCCATGCATAAGTACTATTAATATCTTGTTATAGCTTTCCCCTGTCTATGTTATTTTTCTGGTTGCGAATGACACAATTATATACATTTTGTAAATTATCTTTACTTAGGAGTCACAATATACTTTAGAATATTAAATGTTGGAGCCAGGCCCAGTGGCTTATGCCTTTAATCCCTGCACTTTGGGAGGCCAAGGCAAGTGGATCAGTTGAGATGGAGTTTGAGACCAGCCTAGCCAACATGGTGAAATCCCGTCTCTACTAAAAATACAAAAAAATAGCCGCATGTGATGGCATGCACCTGTAGTCCCAGCCACTGAGGAGGCTGAGGCACGAGAACTGCTTGAACCCAGAGGCAGAGGTTGCAGTGGGCCAAGATAGCACCACTGCACTCCAACCTGGTCAACAGAGCAAGACTCTGTCTCCAATAAATAAATAAATAAATAAATAAATAAATAAATAAATAAATAAATAAAGGTTGAGTGTGAACAATGGTGACAGCACTTTTTTTTCTATATGATACTTTGAAAATTCAAAACTATTTGTAAATAATTTTATTTTTATAATAATATAGGTTTTTTTGACAGGGTTTGTCTCTTTTGCCCAGGCTGGAGTGCAGTGGTACAATCACGGCTGATACAATCAGCCTCTGCCTCCTGGGTTCAGGTGATTCTCCCGCTTCAGCCTCCTGAGTAGCTGGGACAACAGGCACACCACCATGCCTGGCTTACTTTTGTATTTTTTTAGGGACAGGGTTTTGCCATGTTGCCGAAGCTGGTGTCAAACTCGTGGGCTCAGGTGATCTGTCCACCTTGGCCTCCCAAAGTGCTGGGATTATAGGCCTGGGCCACCATGTCTGGCCTGCTCTCTCTTTATAACAGCATACAAAGGGAAACATTGGTTTTAATGCCAAAGCTTTGACTAAATCATTTTTGAGACAATGCATAGAATGCCTGATTCCAAGACTCTTAAAGTAAGTGAGTAAAAGTTGTCACTTTCTGGCAGACCCAAAAACCTGAAGTCAGCTTTGGTTTGGCTTCATGGGCTCAAGAAGTTTTTAAACCGGAGCTTTCTATGAAGAGAAAAAAAAAAAAAAAAAAAAAAAACTGATGTTTCTAAAGAAAAATTATAATATATCCATTATAAGATTGTCGCACTGTTT
Source organism: Rhinopithecus roxellana (assembly GCF_007565055.1). Taxonomy (NCBI): domain Eukaryota; kingdom Metazoa; phylum Chordata; class Mammalia; order Primates; family Cercopithecidae; genus Rhinopithecus; species Rhinopithecus roxellana. The sequence continues at coordinate 149,351,978 of NC_044549.1, forward strand.
ATTGTTTTTAAGTTCTTGTCATCCACATGTAGACTAGAATAAATCCTGAATTCCTCTAAAACTAAATAAATAATAAATGTTCTATGTTGTCCTTTAATAAATTAACCTACTTAACATTGTTTTAACTTGTATTTTCTTAACATATTTGAGCACAGGAAAAAGAAAAAAGTAACACCTGGGAGAAATCAATGTCACACAGATCACCAGTCTGCTAGATATGGCAATAAATGCTTGATGTACAGGACACTTTGCTCATATTTCCATCTTAAACTGAAAAAATGTGTTGTGAGGAATGACTTTTGGGGTTAGTGTCACAGGTGGTAAAGAAACTTGCCAAAACAGCTGTAGATAAAGAAAGGCAGATTTATTACAGCAAGTACGAAGATATATTGCAAAGATGCAATGAGCAGCATAGCAGAGAAGTGGCTGTCTTCAAAGAGGCGGATGCTGGAGGTAAGGTTTATAAGGTCCTGTTGGAAGGAGGTACATGCAGGTGAGTTTGTGCTGTATGCTAAGAATATGATGGAATAATGTTTTACTGCCAGGCCTTTCCTCTCTAGGTGCCCAAAGGAAACGCTCTGCTGCTTTTAGCCGTTTTGCAACCCGCATACTGTTCATTTCTGCAGTTGCAAGATAGTGGCTATGGTTTTTCCACACAAAGCTAATGCAAATGGGGTAGGTCCCTGTTCCACCAGCCTGGTTCCTTCCAAGTTCCTGTTGACTTATTGATCTATTAGGGCTCTACATAAGGGGCATATCAAGTTTGGTAGGATATAGATAATTATAAACTACATGGAAACTACGTGGAGTGTTTATTGCAGTGACTGCTAGAAGTAGAGGTGAGGCTGAAAGGACGTGAGGTGTGTCACCAAAAACAAACAAACAAACAAAAAACACAAGGCATAACTCTCCAAAAGAATTTTAGCTAATCTGAAAAACATGAATTTCAATATTTTCACAAGAAGATTGTGACATTTATTTTCCTAAATAGTAAAACTTCATACGTAGATGGATAGCTTGAAGCACTTAAAATATCCATCTCTCTTAACTGAGGTCTTTCTGATTAAGTGCTAACTACCCTAGATGATAAGAGACTGATCTGAGCAAATGAATTCATCTGGAATGTAACTTAATGCATATTGCACTTCGTATGCTCAAGCATTTTTCAAAAAATTACAAACATTATCATAAATGTTATTTGGTTGCTATAGGCATTTGAGTTTGTAATCTCTCCAGAGAAATCTTATGAACTGGAATCTACTCATCTTCCTATTGACTACCTAACAGATTGCCGTCTAGACTAATTATAGGCTGCCTTTTAGTCAGGAGGCTATCCCTATGTTATCATGGAATTATAATGGATAATGGAGATACTGGAGTTATAATGCAAACATGATGACCTAAATCTAAACAGCATATTGTTATTTCCTTGTTCTAAGAAATTTCCATTAGATGAGGGTGGTAATTCTAAGACTATCCAGGGGAGAGTGATATAGTTAAAAAACACGCTGATTGGTAGGCTTATTGTGATGCTTGATAGAAATGTTCTCATTGGTATGTGCAATTGATATGTGTTGATCAAATTTATTTTCTGCAAGTAGAGAACTCTGTTCTGACATACATAATCCTGTTATCTCAGGATGATGAATATAACTTTTTTTAATGTTTTAAAAATTGTACTCCTAAATTGAAAAGAAATCTGTCACTATCAAAACATGAGTTTAAATTCTATGGTTAGCATTGTTTGAGACTACTTAAATACATCTTTATCAAGCGCAATTGTTGAAGAAAACTCTCACTGTATTGAAATAGATTGAATCTAATTTTGGAATTATTTTTCATTGCTCGGATTCTACTTAAATTCATTCATCAAGAATAAACAACAGATAAAATGATATAACCGTTGGAAATAAAATGATACTTTTAAAAATCAGAAATGAAATATTCATTTTCCTTTGCCTTATTCCTAGGATTAATATAAAGAAGTGAATCAAGTACAGTAATACAAGAACATTGTGAATGTATATAAAATTATATACCTAATCTTTTTGTCTTTAATAATTTGTGAGAAAGTAGGCTGACATAAGGTATACGGTTTAATTTGATTCTAAGTAAATGATGAAACTATAAGAAGGCTGACTTATTTCAGAGTCTATGAAATAAGACCATCAAGGCTCAATTATCACTAGGATGTTGGTTATGAAATAAGACAGTCAAAGCTCAATTATCACTAGAATATTAGCTTCCTCATGGAACAACTATTCATTATCTCATTATTTACCCACCCCCAGTACATAGGATTAACTTGATAATTGTTTGCTCGAAGATCAGAATCCAGTTACTCTGTGCCACTAAGGACCCTTGTTTTGTTTTACTGGTATTTGTTTTAAGATGCCATTAACATCATAAAGTGTGCCTTTTAAATTTTACATAGAAAAATAAACCAAGTCTAATTTGAGAAGATCTCTAATATGAAAGAATGCACTAGACACATTTTGGACAACTGAATAGTTATTATTTAAATGAATGGTTTACTCATTTACTTAAACTCAAATTGAAACTTCAACATTTAATGTTAATTACAAAATATTATCCCACAGTTAAATATAATAAACATTGTGGGGTTTTGCTTATACTATTTTCAGTTTGAATTTTAAAAAACTGAAAAATATCACATTATTAGGGTTTGATCGAAAAGGGAAAAGTTTTTAATAGTCATAAGTCAGAAGTAATATATGGCTATTATGCTATTACTTTGTTCTGAAAAAAAATAGTGACATGTATATACCACCTGCAGAATAGAACAAAAGAAAGAAACCCTATTACATAAGTGAAAACGAAGTGACTTAAGAGGGTTAATGAATTTTATTGAATTTTATAAGTAGACATAACAATTTTTTTTTAATTCAACCTCTCAGTGGGAAACCAAGACTCTTATTGAAGAAAACCTAATAAAAATTTAACATAGAAATGATATATTTTATCTGGAAAAAAAACAGAGACTTTTTAGAAATGTACATAGATTTATCACGTAAGGAACAAAGTGTATTTTCTTTATACAAACTTTGGCCACATTTAATGAGCATAAAAAGGCATATTATTTAAAACATGTCAATTTTAATAACATTGAGAGAAAGTCATGTTCTTAAATGGGTATTTAGTGAAAATATTTATTGAAAAACAAATTAAAAAGATACTAGAATTAGCAGGAGAGTGTAAGAATTAAATAGGAAATTTAGAATACCTCAATATAATGTTCAAATAATAAAACTCCTTAAAAAGAATTAGACTTGTAGCTGTTAAGTAAACCAAGCTTTCTATTTGTTGTAATAATAACTTTAATATGTACATGACTTAATAATTTAAGCACTTTAATACATTACCTCCTGTGAACTAAGTTCATTATTTTCACTTAATAAATGGAACAACTAAAGGCCATGTGAATAGCTAGAGGTGAAGCAAACATTCAAAAACAGATCTTTTGCCTCCAGATTCACAAGATAGTCTCCAAATTAGAAAAGTTAATTCTATTTATATCTCTCTACATGTTTCCCTGATAGATTTGCTGTGACCAGAAGGAAGTCTGAAGTAAACTGCAGGACTTCATGTTTTCTTTCTTATTTGGGTGCTTTATTTAATTTTATATTTTTGTTGTGTTTTATTTATTGATTAATTAATTAATTTTGAGACAGGGTCTGGCTCTATTGCTCAGGCTAGAGTGCAGTGGCATGATCTCAGCTCACTGCAACCTCTGCCTCCTGGGCTCAAGCCATCCTCCCATCTCAGCCTCCTGAGCAGTTGGAACTACAGGCACGCACCACCACACCCAGCTAATTTTTGTATTTTTTGTAGAGACAGAGTTTTGCCAGTTTTCCCAGGCCGATCGTGAACTGCTGAGTTCAAGGAATGCATCCTCCTCAGCCTCCCAAAAGGCTGGGATTACAGGGGGGAGACACCACCCTCATCTGAGTGTTGAATACAAGTCGGGTTCAGAATTCATCCAGCTTTACACATATAGTAAGTTCAATTTTCTCTAAATATACTTCAAGAATGAACACAATAAAAATAAAATAAAATAAAAAGCTGTTTCTCTTTGAGATTGTCCATTTCACTCAGAGTAAATGTTAAAATATTTTCCATGCTTGGCCGGGCGCGGTGGCTCAAGCCTGTAATCCCAGCACTTTGGGAGGCCGAGACGGACGGATCACAAGGTCAGGAGATCGAGACCATCCTGGCTAACACGGTGAAACCCCGTCTCTACTAAAAAAATACAAAAAACTAGCCGGGCGAGGTGGCGGCGCCTGTAGTCCCAGCTACTCGGGAGGCTGAGGCAGGAGAATGGCGAAAACCCGGGAGGCGGAGCTTGCCGTGAGCTGAGATCCGGCCACTGCACTCCAGCCTGGGCGACAGAGGGAGACTCTGTCTCAAAAAAAAAAAAAAAAAAAAAAAAAAATATTTTCCATGCTTGACAAGGCACTACGTGATCTAGGAAACTACTCCACCCCACCCTACCTGTTGTATTTTTTTCTTACTCATTTTCTGCCTTATTTTTTTTCTCATAAACTTTCAATCTAAGAATATATCTTATGCCCACTGTTTAATAAATGTCTATCTCTTCACTAGAATAGAAGAAATAAAAGGCCAGGAATGTCTGTGCATTTCATGTACGTTTACCAATATCATACCTAGCACATTCTAGGTGCTCAATAAATACACTAAATGAATAAATGAATGAATCAATCATTCAATGGAAAAATATACAAAGCATCTACAATTTCCTTCTAGTTCTACTATATCCTATGTCGAATTCTGTAAAAGCAACTCTCTCATTTTATTATACTTTTACTTAAAATATATTAAGATAATTATATATTCACACACAGCTATAAGAAATGGTAGATCCTATGTACACCTTACTTACGTTTCTCCAATGGGAAGACTTTGTAAAAGTGTACTCGAATGTCACAACCAGGATAATGAAATCGATACAAACCACTGATCTTATGCAAATTTTGTGATTTTTACTTGTCTTCATTTGAGTATGTATGTGCATTTAGTTTTATACAATTTTACCATATCTGTATATTTGTGCATCCATCAGTACGGTCAAGATACTGAACCGTTCTATCACCACAATGATCCCTCATCTTGCTTTTCTGTAAACTCATTCACTTCTCTCTCTCCTACCCATTGCCCTAATTCCTGGCCTCACTAATCTGTTCTTCATTTCTAAAATGTTGTCACTTATAAAATAGTATATAAATGTAAAATGTAGTATGTAATCTTTGGGATTGGATGTGTTTCATTAAGCATAAATTCCTGGAGTTTTTTCTAAGTTGTTGAATGTATCAACAATTAGTTATTTTTCATTGCTGAGTTATATTCTATGATGTGCACATACAGTTTGTTAACCATTCACCTTTTAAGGCGCATTTGAAGTGTTTCCAGTTTGGGCTATTACGAATAAAGCTGTTACAAACATTTAGGAACAACTTTTTATGTGAGCATAAATGTTCATTTCCCGGGGATAAATTCCCAGGAGTATAACAGCTGAATAATATGGTAGTTGCATGTTTAGTTTTATAAGAAACTGCCTAACTGGTTTCCACAGGAGCTGTATCATTTTTCATGATCATGAATGTTGTATGAATGATGTCATTTCTTCACATCCTTGCCAGCTTTCAGTATTGTCACATTTTTAAGCCAAGCTGATAGACGTGTAGACACTATTTGTGGGTGGTCTCTCTTTCTCTAAATAACTGTGAAGCTGAAAGCCAAGACTTGAATTGTTCATTTTTGTATTTTCAGTACCTGGCATACCACATAGCACACAATGAGCTCTCAAGAAATATTTGTTTGATGAATGAATTAATAAATAAATAAATGAAAAAATAGCACTTTATACTCTAAAATTATAAAGTCTAATATATTTAAATATTAATGTAAAACAAAAAGAGATAAAACTAAAACATAATTAAAATAGGCTGCCTTATATATAACTAGAACAAGGAAAAAATTCCATTATAATAATAGAATTTCATGGGTTTATTGTTCTAAATTATGATGTTATCGACTGATTAAATTCCTGAAGACATTTATTGCATAATAAGTATGAGGTGAAAAAATGATCTTTGAAAACTTACTGATACTATTTCACAAATGGAAAGATTATCTCAGGATAAGCATTATAGTTATTCCTCAATATAATTATTCTTGAAATTGAACATATATGAATGTTTCAGCAAGATTAAACTGTATTACCAATAGTAACGTGTTCACCTTACTTCACAAAGCAGGTCAGCTATTATGTAATCGGAACAAATTACTATAGGCTCCATACATAAAAAAAGTTTCACCATTAGGTGAGAAGATAGAATTTTATGTTTAGTATTCATTTTGGGCAAAATACTTCTATTATCTGAAAATTGTCATGAAGTAGGTAGTGAACCAGCTGAACTCAAGGTTTCATTTCTTTTTAATTTAGGGGGGAAAAATATGAAAAGCTGAAAATGAAATTACTTCATCAGAATTCACATTTGATTTTCATCTTTTCAGCTACCCAGCTGTATCAATGCTCAACTGACTATACTCCCAGCTGCATTATTCAAGGAAGTTATTCAAGAAGGAATACTTGTAATATATGTTATGCTGAGTAGTGAGCTAATTAAAAGAAACTCACAGCTGGATTTTTAGAAGGCTTTGATCTTGATTGTAAGGTGCTAAAAATGCTTGTTGGTTGGATTATGTTCCTTATACTCTAGATCTGTAGTCTTGTAAGAAAATGAGTAAGGACTCTTCATAAATGAATAAATGAGTGATTCCTTATATCTTTTCTCTCTTCTTTCTGTTAGAGCTTAATGAACTACAGATAATACACAATTTTTTTTGTATTTCAAAGAGATCCTCCAGGAAGGTACCATTGTTTATGGTGAAGTCAAATTCCTACGTTTGAAAAAGGTGTACTCTAAAAGCTGCTTTCCCTTCACTGAAGGCTTGTGAAATGCTGTAGTGTTTGCCTTGGATTTATTTTTTTCTCACCAAATTGCAGTACTTTGCCAAAGTGTAAGCTACATGAGATCTAGTGGGGAGGAGAGCAAAGATAATAGGGGGATCTAAACAGGAAAATGACATAGAAGTGAATAGAATGAATTGTATGAAAATAATATTTAATAGTAGAATGGAATAACTGAGTCCTAATGCAGCTTTGTCACTGTCAAATAGTTTAACTTGTGAATCTACCTCTTGCATTCAGTACAATATTTGTTTCTTCAATTGCAAATATAGAAACTATGCAAGTCAGTGAGTTTTTATTCTTGAGGCAAGTTATTTTGTTGGAGGTAAACAATATTTGCTCCTTCTGGCTTAAGAAGAAACGGGGAATTTAATATAAGGGAAAAGGGTACACCTTAATTAAACCAAGAGCAGAAAGCACATTTGGGACTTACATGAAAATCAAAATCTGCTAGGATAGTAGTCAAGTGTGTAGAGCTACCTGGCTTCTTCTCTCAGTTCTACTGAGTCTGATTCCATGTATAGGTTTTTATTCTCTCTGACTATTTTCTTTCTCTTCTTCTCTGGTTAAGCCATTCCCATTCTAGTGTCAACACAGAATAAGTAGAATTGAGGTATCCTTGACAGATATTCCAGCTTCATAGACAGAATCACAGGTTAATGAAGTGTGGATCAGAATCTGTCCCTTTTGAATTAACTGACACTGGAGATGAGGTTATATGGCTCACTGTGTGTGCAGCAGGAACCCTGAGTGTAGATACACAGAGAAGGACAGAAAGAGAACAAAACATGATTGAACATGTCTACCTCACTCAGAAAGAGATTATTATAAAATCTTGAAGAAGAAAACAAATTTTTCTCTTGATGTATGCAATGATAAACATATTCACTCTAAACATGAACATGTATGTATTTGTAGATTTCAAAAGTATTATGAAAGTAGACATGTTTGAAGAAAGAATATGTAACTTTTTCTGGCCTAAAATCTTTACCACTCTTAAGTCTAATTTAAAACATTCTGTATGAATAGCATTATCAATTTCACTTAACAATTATCAGTCATTTAATCTTACTTCTGACTTTACACATAACAAATTTTCTTCTTTTAGTCTTTACACTATAGCCATATGGCTATAAGGAATAAAAACACACATATGCACCCCAACTCTGATTCAAGTTTACAATTCTTTCACTATTCTGCCGGGTCTAATATTCACTAACAATATCTATGTGTATAATAATCATTCTGCTCAATTAAAATAATCCAACTGAGCTAATATTTTATCTGTAACAGAAGCAATAAAGATTTCTTTGGAAAGGGAATTATCATTCTCTTCTAAGTTATCCTTAAAAAATCGTAGAATGTAATTATGTAACCTAAATATCCATATTTCCTCAGTGCATTATTTATGATATATGTAAATTCTTCTTGAGCCTATTTAGAAATTCATCCTGAACTCCTTCTGAATGATATCTAGGATTATTGAATGCAATCATTTAAAATAATTTTCCACATTTAATCCTAAGGTCAAAGTCTTTATATTAGAATTCTGCAATTTGGAAATTGCTTTTATGTCCATTGTAACCCTATTTTTAAGATTTTAATTTTTTTGTGAAAACATGAAATAATTATGGTTCCATTTAATTTTGGCCAATCTTTTTTGACATATGACTACAGCTTGAACCCCATCTCATTTTAAGTGCAGAAAAACAACTATCAGGCCAAAATAAATCTGAGTAAATTGTTTCTTGCATAAAGGCACTAACTAGAATTATTTTATTGCCTATGCTAACATGAAATTTGAATATTATTGTAGAAATAAAAGAATATTTTATTTCTCTAATTTTAAAGACTAATACTTGAGGCTGAAATATTTACTGTATTCGTAGCTAACATGCAGAATGTTATAGCTGCATACATTAACTTTTTATTCTGTTGGCAACATCAGATGTATTGATTTTCTGATTTTAGAGATGCAGAAACTGAGGTACAAAGAGGGTTAAGATATTTCTCTCTATATGGCTAACAAGTGGTAGAACCGAACACAAGGTGTCTGGATATCCTGCTCTTTCAGATGATCTTCAGGAGTTTTCCTGCTGTTACTGTAATATGTATGATCTACTGGGTGGAACCTCCTATTACCTACCTGAGTGTCCTCTGCCTGCCAAGCCCTTGATTCTCCTTCTGTAAATTTCTGACAACTTGAGATTTTTTTCTGTTGCCATTTTCTAAAGACCTTTGCCTGACTCTTTGTTATTGTATCTCATGCCCAGGCTGCTTTTCCTCAAACTGAAGGTTTTTTTCTGGCTTTGGATGAGCTGTATTTTCCAAGCTGAGCTAATAACTCAAACAAAACATCAAAATCAAGAATTTATAGACTATTAACTAAAAAGAGGCTGACATAGTTATCATTCAGGTGACCTCTTAAATATCTTTGAGGTCACAAATGAAGAATTTGTTATTACCAAATATCGTTATCTTTCTGTGTAGACACTGCAAATTTCAGAGGGAAGAAAATCTAAAACTAAAGAGAGAGCTAGTACTTGAGTCATAGTATCATGACTTGTAATGGAACTAGCAGGAATGGGTCTAATTATTGAGATAGAATCAATCATATCATTAAAACTGAGATTGGCTCTCTGCCTTTAGACTCTGTAGTGCAATTAGACTAACAACTTCAAGTCTTACCATCTAACTTGTTACATAAACTTAACTATTACAATGTTGTTTATAATATTAACCATTTTTCTTTCTAGCTAACCAAAGAAATCAAATTTATCTAAATAGTTGATCAGTCAACTTTCTGCAAGTGGCATCTTACAAACAATAAGAAAACATATCAATATCTAAATTGACTCCTGTATGGTCTAAAAAGGAGAGGCATGAATAATCCACCCCTTGTTTAGCATGTCATCAAGAAATAACCATAAAAATGGGCAACCAACAGCCGTCAGGACTGCTCTGTCTATAGAGTAGCCATTCTTTTATTCCTTTACTGTCTTTATAAACTTGCTTTCCCTTTATGGACTCATGCTGAATTCTTTCTTGCATGAGAACCAAGAACCCTCTCTTCGGGTCTGGATCGGACCTCTTTCCTGTAACATAACACACTCCACCCTGACTTTCCTTTTAGTATTCTTTAACCCAGTTCATCATATATTTTCAATTACCTTTCATGGTCCACTGCTTTGAAGTTATGTATGGCTATGTGGCTTACTTTGGTCAATGTAAGGAGAAGTGACATGTCTTCGCCAGTAGAAATTTTAAGAGCTAGTGTACAATATGCCCAATACTCTTTCCACCTGTCAGGAGATCAACAATTTTCCAGAGAGCTGCTTTAGCATCCTAAGTACTAGAGTGAGGAGGACATGAAGCAGAATGCCCAGATGACCCATGATGTATATGTAGCATGAGCAAAATATAAACCTTTGTTACTTTAATTAACTAAGATTTGGGAGGGGGCTATTTGTAACCACAGCCTAGTCAAGTCTACTCCAGGTTATTGAAACTGCCATTGCAAAAATTATAACAGTGAGAAAATTATGGCAGTGAAGGAGATCTGATCTGGCTAACCCTCGTCTTGCTATAGGTCTTGAAACTGCCCTTAATTATTCCTGGGCTGGGAAAGCTAATTTTTGGATCTATCTACCTTATAGTTTAAACAATAATGAACCTTTCTCAGAAATGAACCCCCTGTGTAAAGCTAATGAGAGAACACTAAGCTAGGAGACTAGAGGACACTAAATGATTATCAGCCATTATTCCAGAGGTCATGATAGGCAACTTTCCCAATTGCTCCTGCAGAAAACATTACTATTGTGTACTGAGGATTGGCCTTTTGCGATATCTTTTCACAATTTTTGCATGTCTGACAACTAATGGCTTTACCCGGATCCACCAACCAATGGCTCTAATTAGACCTACCAACTGCTCCGTGGTCCCACTCAGAAACAACTCAATGCAAGAGGACAGCTTCTACTCCCTATGATTTCATCTCCAACCTAACCAAGCAGCACTCCCCATACCCTAGCACCTGCCGACCAAACTGTCTTTGAAAAACCCGTAACATCTCAGCCTTCAAGGACACTAATTTGAGTAATCACTCCATCTTCCACATTGTATGGCTGACCCCTAACAATTAAACTCTTTGCTGAAATGCCATGATCTCTGTGAAGTGATTTTGTTTGGGCAGTGAGCAGGAACAATCAGCTGAGCAGTTACATTATGAGTACCAGTTTACTCATGTTTCCTCAAAGTAAATACATATGGAACATTGAAAATAGTTACATAGCTTCATACAGAGAGATGATCAGATTTCAAGGATATAAAGAGACAAGGAATGGGTGATGTTTTGTCGTTACTGATCTCCCCTTACTACACCACACAAGAAGCAAATCCTAACTAGATTTGCCTGTAGGTAAAGGTTGTCCGAGTGATTCTGCCTTCTTCAAAACATCCTACTCTGGTACTCCACCTATTCCTTTTATGCTAGTATGAGTGTCTTCCCCTAAATACATAATCAAGTTCAAGTTTATGGTGACTCTCTGGCAAATAGACCCCAAAGTGACCCAAATGATTCACATTTCTTAATGTACATCTTTTTGTGTTCCCTCCCTGTTGAGTGAGGGTGTGGTGAGTGGTTGAGCAGGGTTATTACTGTCTTACAGCATATAGCATATAACAAACGAGATAAGATGTCACTCCCTCAACATTATATTATGTGATATAAGCAGACTGGAGTAGACTTACCTTGCAGGTTTGAAGTTCGCAGCTGCTTGAAGGAACTGTGGGCTGACTCTAGATCCTGAAGATCTATCTGACAGCCAAGTAGAAGCTGGGTTCTCAGTCACATTACTGCAAGTAAATGAATTCTTCCAATATCTTATATGATCTTGGAAGCGGATTCTTCTCTAGTTATGTCTCCAAAAGTGAACACGGTTTTGCCAACATTATAATGTCAGTCTTGAGAGATCATAAATGGAAGACATGGTTAAATTGTACTTGGATTCTTAATCCATGGAACTGTGAAATAATAAATGTGCACTGTTATAAACTACTAAGATTATGGTAATTTGTCATGTAGAAAAAAAACACAAGACCATTCTTGATTCTATACTACGTCATTTATTACTCATCTGACCAGATTTTGCTTCTTTAATACGAAAGAGTAAGTTCTTTTCATTGGGCTGTTATAATCTGCTGGAGGTGGAGGCAGATGAAAGTACATGTGTGATATTGTGAAATACATATTTGATCTTTGTCCCTGCTTCCTAGCATCCAACTCAGAAAATCCTTGGAATCTTCAAAGTGATATTGAAACTGCCTTTGTAAAATTATGACTGAGACAGTGAAAGTGATTTAACCTAACCAACTCCATATTGGTTCTAACTTTTAAGCTGTCCTTGTTCCTTCCTGGCTGAACTAAATTTGGGAGAAAGTTAGTTTATAGTTTAAAACAAAGATGATAACAACCCTTTCCCAAAACCAACTTCCTTCTTGCCTAGGGACTCGACTGCCTTTGTAGGACTAAGAAATTGGCCACAAGATTAGAAATGATGTTTTAAAACTCATGCAGTTGGAGGCTACATGATTCTAACCCTCCCCAAACTGCTCCTAAAATCAGTGTTTCAGATATTTTGCAGACCCTGCACTTGATGGATCAGCTGGCACCACCCAGATCAATAAACTGGCTCATCTGGTCTTGTGGCCCCCACCTAGAAACTGACTCAGTACATCAGGACAGATTCAACTTCCCATGATTTCATCTCCTACCTAACCAGTCAGCACTCCTGACTCACTGGTTTTTCCCTACCCTAAAAGTTGTTCTTTAAAACTCTGATCCCCAAATGCTCCGGGAGACTGATTTGAGGAATAATAAAAGTTTTCCAATTTTCTGCACAGCCAGCTCTTCATGAATTACTCTTTCTCTATTGCAATTCCCCTGTCTTGATAAATCAGATCTGTCTAGGCAGTAGGCAAGGTTAACCCTTTGGGAGTTTACAATATCTTTTTGCATGCTAACGAGTTGACTGGTGACTGGAAGCCCCAAGTAGCTTCAGAATGGGGGCTCAGCACCAGCAAGAGTAAGGTAGTCAGGATCAGAGGGTTGGAACTTTTAGCTAGCCTTACCACTCTTAACATCCATGGAGGGAAGAGGACCTTAAGGTTAAATTGGCTACCAAGGCTTTTATTAATCATGTCTGTGTAATGCACCTTCCATATAAACCCAGAAGGACCAGGTTTGCATAGCTTCTGGATAACTGAACATGTGGAGGTTCTTGGACAGTGATGCACCTGTGGCATGGAAGCTATGCACCCCCTGCCACATATCTCACCCTATGCATCTGTTAACTTGCATCCTTTGTAATATTCTTTATAATAATCTGATAAATGAAAATCAAATGTTTTCTTGAGTTATATCAGCTCCTCTAGAAAATTATTTGAACCTGAGGAGGCAGCTATGAGTAAGAAACACCTGTTGGTAAGAAATACAGGTAAACTAAAACAACCTGGGTTTTCTTATTGGCATCAGAAGTGGGAAGAAGCCTTGTGGAAATGAGTCCTCAATGTCTAGTATCTGATGCTATTTTCAGGTAGAGAGTATCAGAAATGAATTGAATTAGAGTATGCACATTTATTTGGCACGTATACAAGGGAGCCTTCAAAACGAAGACGCAACCTCCCAGTGAGGTACAGAAATGATATACCATCTTTTAAGAATGCTAGCTCAGAGCACAGCCCAAAAGATACTATACTGGTAAATCAAATTTTAGTAGAGAGACAAGTATGGGAGGGAGAAAAGAAGAGGCCTGGCTAGCAAAGGTAGCCTTGTCATGTAGATAAAGCCTCAAAGGTGGTAGTCCTTAGAGAGAATAGATGGTAAATGTTTCTTTTCAGATCTTTAAAGGTGTCAGAGTCCCAGTTAAAGTCTCATAGATCTGAGAAAGGCCTAGAAAAAGAAGACTTGCCTGATTTAATGTAGATTCTCTACAGATGCAAATTTTCCCCACCTCATGCAGCTGGTCCTGTGACAGCTATTTGAAAATATGTCAAAGAAATATATTTTGGGGTAAAATATTTTGATTTCCTTTAGTGATAGCTCTGATTATGCAATGGGAGAATATTTTATGTTTAAAAACACTGATGAGGAATATGACAAAAGAATGATGCATGAACATCAGCAGGTAGTCCAATTCACAGGTGAACATACACTTTTTTGATTGACTATTAGATGCCAGATTGGTGGTAACCAAGGCAGAAGCAGAAATATAATAAGAGATATGTAAGGTCCTGTCTAGTACCTTGTTTGTGTGCATTTTAATAAAATAAAATAAATTAATATATATATATATTTATACATGTGCTAATAGTGACCAAAAACCCATACTTTTAATTATAACCAGTGGTTCTCATCCTTGCAGAACATTAGAATCTCCTAGGGACCTTTTGAAAACTGCCATTCCAGGGATGCCATTCAGGCTGATTCAATCAGAGTCTCTGGGACTGGGTCCTCAGGAATGATGCCTGTCAAATCTCCCCAGGGAGTGATAATGGGCAGTCGGGGTTGAGAAACTGCTTTAAAGTATTGATAGAGACTGCTAAAGGGAGTCTTACTTTATACATTTTGTAGTATAGATTTTGGTAATACATATCAAATGTTTATTAATTTTCCTAAATATGTATACTTCCTAGTGAAAACTCAGTGCTATGAATTTTAAGATTTCCAAGACTTTCGGCTGGACTCAGTGGCTCACGCCTGTAATCCCAGCACTTTGGGAGGCCAAGGCAGGCAGAACACGATGTCAGGAGATGGAGACCATCCTGACTAACACGGTGAAACCTTGTCTCTACTAAAAATACAAAAAAATTATCCGGGCGTGATGGCGAGTGCCTGTAGTCCCAGCTACTCCGGAGGCTGAGGCAGGAGAATGGCGTGAACCCGGGAGGCAAAGCTTGCAATGAGCTGAGATCTTGCCACTGCACTCCAGTCTAAGCGACAGAGGGAGACTCTGTCTCAAAAAAAAAAAAAAAAAAAAAAAAAAAAAAAAAAGATTTCAAGGACTTTGATTTGAAACTAATAATACATCCTGACATCCGGGCATCCGGGCCATCAAATTATTTATTTATTTTTGGCATTTTTTTAACTTTTTCTTTTTAAATAAACTTTATCTGCTATTTTAGATCGAATTTTTCTTGTCTACAAGGCAACGGTGCATCAACAAATAAAATTATTATAATTAAATAAAAGTGGTTATTATGCATTAGGTCTTAAGTATCTTTTCTGAACCATCATTCCTCCACACCACTAAATGCATAAAATTAGACATATTGAATAAAATAGTCCTTCTACCTGCTAAAATGTATTAGAATTACTATATATTTTATGAAATATATTTTTCATATAAACATTTTATTTTTATCATTATGAAATACTGTATATAAAATTCGATGTAAAGAATTCTACTGGTATCTTTAACCAAGTAATATAAAATGTCTGAGGAACTCAGTATATGCATAATTCAAGTGGAGATAAAATAAACAAAGGAATTGTGAGCTGACAGGACAAGTGTGGATTAAGCATCAGTTCTTTTTGTTTTTTCTTGAGACAGAGTCTCTCTCTGTCACCCAGGCTGGAGGGCAGTTGCGCCATCTCAGCTCACTGCAAGCTCCGCCTCCCTTGTTCATACCATTCTCCTGCCTCAACCTCCCGAGTAGCTGGGAGTATAGGCGCCCACCACCACGCCCGGCTAATTTTGTATTTTTAATAGAGACGGGATTTCACTGTGTTAGCCAGCATGTTCTTGATCTCCTGACCTCGTGATCTGCCCACCTCGGCCTCCCAAAGTGGTGGGATTACAGGCTTGAGCCACCTCACCCGACCCAAGCATCAGTTCTTTTAAAAATAACTAACTTGAAGGTAAGTCTTGACGTAAGCTTTAGAGGAAATGAGGTGACTTTGGTGGGCAGTGGAAAGAATCACAAAGAGAAATTAATTAAATGTACTGACTTTTAATAATTTTGCTTAATATTTCACATTTTTTAAAGCCTTTACACTGTTCATAGAAAGCCAGCATGTATTTTAGGCTTTAAGTTTCTCGTATTTCCTTTTCTCTGTTAATGCGGAGAAGAAACAAGTGTGGTTACCTATGGTAGGAAATTTATAGAAAATAGTTTTGTTTCTCTTGCAGACTATATGATCTTTAAATGAAGTAGGGTTTGCTGACTCTGATTATGCCCCATTGGTTCTAATACATCAGGCAGATAGTTTGCAGGAGGTAGTGTCCTTCATGACCATGCCAGTCCCACTTAATAGATTCAAATCTGGAAAGATAAAGTTCAGGAATAAGAAATAGTGCTTCAAGTCAATTTCATTTGACAAACATTTATTGAAAACATAGTTTGTATAAAGTATAATAACAAAAGAAATTTGAAAATAGAAATGAATGTAGAAGTAGATGTAAAGCTTGATAGAGTGAGACTAGTTAAGAAGGAGAACATTATTGAAGATAGAAATGTGTGTACACATTAAGTGTAGGGTAAAAAAAGATAAAGTATCACAAATATGGAGCAAAATTGATCAAAGGTTAAGACAGCCACAAGAATCTCAAGCTAGCAAGTAGCCCCATAGTTGAATGCAATATAGAGTCTAGTTGAAATAAATCCTAAGCATGTGGTTTGTAATTGATAAATTAATCTTTTTGTGGAAATATTTTCATGAGGGTTGTTGGCAGAGCCCACAGCATGTAATGGAGTGAGATGTAAAAGAGCATAGGGAACATGGATAACTCATATTTTCAAAGAATTAGACCTAGAAAGATAAGACACAGGAAAGTATAGTCAAGGAATGAATTTATTAGGTTCTTAGAGGCCACGCAAAGGAGTAACTAACTAGATGGAAAATTACTAAAGAGATACAAAGGGAACAGGGAAATCCTGAGGATACTGAGTAGGAATGAGACTAGTTGTTAACGTGTTTTTCTGAAACTAGACAGTATAAAATACTTGAAGATATGGAAACATTTCAAATGAAAAGGACATATGTAAAAGAATTCTCAATGGCCACTTCCAATCATTTTATCAACGTAGAAAACCAGTGTCACAGGATTGAAAGTGAGGGCTTCATTTGTTCTTTTACTAAACAAATTCTTAGGAATTTATATATATTAGGCACAGTGCTGATCATTGAGGATTTGTTGAAAAATAAATGAAACATGCATGATTTCTTCTCCAGTAAAGGAACCAAATTAAAAGATGATAAAATAGATAAATAATACATCTAAAAACAGATAATAAGCTTTGAAATATACTCAGTGGGCTGAAAACAGAAAGGCTGTTGTAATAAGGGTTTGGGCTTTAGAATGGCGACAGAGAATTCCTCTTTGAGCAGTTGAATTTAAAATGAGACTTGAATGATTAGATGAAACTAGTAAAGTAAAAAATGGAAGGAAAGTCATTCCCAGTGAGGACTGCACAGATCAATAAAGGCTTGCCAGTAGAAAAGGGCACAGCATGATGAAAGAACTGAAATGATTTCAGTAAGACTGGAAATAAGTGAGCATGTAAGACTAGGACCTGAGCCTGAAGAAGCAAGCGGGTCAAATCATGCAGAACCTTGTACAGCTAGTCACAGAATTTGAATGTTGCTCTAAAGACAGGAATAGGACTGTCATATTCTAAGGAATGCCTAAATATTATCTCTTATATTCTAAGAAGATGACTTGGGATATTGTATAGAGAATAGCTATCAAAAGGGATAAGAGGAACTGGAAAGAAAAAGGTAAGAAACAATAAGGATTTCAGGAATAGACTGTTGGCAGTAGACATGAAAAAAACAATAGGCAAATTTGAGATACATTTTGGACCAAATGATGGCCCTTAGGAAGATGATTGATGTAGGGTTAAGCTAAAAGAAGGCATCAGTAACAACTCCTAGATCTGGGGCATAATTACCTGGGTAATTGCGTCATTTAAAGATAGTGAAGATTGTGGATTAGGGGACACATTTGCTAGGGATAGAGGTTTTTAAGGTGAAATCATGGTAACAAAAGAAAAGATAATTTTTGAAATGGAGTAGAATGGGAAAAAATAATGAAACTGGTCATCAAGAATACAAACAATGAAGCCAGGTGCGGTGGCTCATATCTGTAATCCCAGCACTTTGGGAGGCCAAGGCAGGCAGATCATGAGGTCAAGAATTTGAGACCAGCCTGGCCAACATGGTGAAAACCCATCTCTATGAAAAATACAAAAAAATCAGCCAGGCGTGGTAGCACATGACTGTAGGCCCAGGTACTCAGGAGGCTGAAGCAGAAGAATCACTTGAGGCGGAGGTTGCAGTGAGCCGAGATTGTGCCACTGTACTCCAGCCTGGGTGACAGAGTGAGACTCTGTTTCAAACAACAACAACAACAAGAAAAACATGTAAACAATGTTCGAGTAGAAGAAAAGAAAATGTTTAGTCGTGGAGGCCCAACTAGCACATTGATGTGACTTTTCTAACAGTGTATGTTGGTTGACAAGGAAGAACTAAGACAAAAGGCTTGGAACCACTTGGTTGAGGAGGAGCAGAAGTTCAGAATTCCAGAAGACAGTTACATTGAATTGGAGGATTCATTTTTACACTGGAGCACAAAGTAGGGTCAGGAGGAATGAGGAGATGAGAGAGATGAACAGGTGAGAGAAAACTGTTTCAAAGAGGATAATTTCAGAATTTCCTTATAGGAGGTAGAACAATTATAATATGACAGAGTTCAAATCTGGATGAAATTTTCAGCTGCTAAAAAATAAGACAAGGTGAAAGCTGGTGGTTTTCAGAAAGTCAGGAGATCAGGAGTTTGAGAAAAACAAGTTTGTTCACATATCCTTTCTAAGAACAAATAATTGTGAGATATTAAAAACATTTTGTTTGGCCGGGTGCGGTGGCTCAGGCCTGTAATCCCAGCACTCTGGGAGGCCGAGGCAGGCGGATCATGAGGTCAGGATTTCAAGACCAGCCTGGCCAACATGGTAAAACCCTGTCTCTACTAAAACTATAAAAATTAGCTGGATATGTTGGTGCATTCCTGAAATCCCAGCTACTCAGGAGGCTGAGGCAGGAAAATTGCTTGAACCAGAACCTGGGAGGCAGAGGTTGCAGCAAACCGAGATGTACTATTATACTTGAGCCTAGGCTACAGAGCAAGATTCCGTCTCAAAAAAATAAAACGAAAAACAAAAGGGTTGCAATTTAAAAAGAGAAAACAGATCATAAACTACCATTAAGTACATAGTCTACCTCATGAGACTGATGACCACATAGAAAGCAAAATTTCAAGAACACGTGGAAAGCCCATCTGCTCCCTAAATAATTATCTTCAAGTGGTCAGGTTTTTAATAACCTTACGCCATTGAAGTTTCATTAGTTTGACTTTAGGGTCTCCTGTTACTAAAATGAAAAAACTTTCAGTCTTATAATACTTTAAGCTATGTCACCTATTTATACATTAATGTGAGCAGATAACAGATTATGGAGGGGAAGCCTGTTTTTTTTGTAAGGACATGAGTATGAACTACTTTATATGACTTTCAAGAAAATGTATCTGCTTTACAAAATCATCTCTCTCCTTTTCTCCTTACGTTCCCTTTTCTTTTCTTTTTTTTTTTTTTTTTTTATTCCCACTCCTCCTTATCCTTTGCATTAGTTTCTTATTAGTCGTGTTACTTCTACTCGTAATAAATTTCCATAAACCCTTCTGAGGGTTACAAGGCTCGCAGGGTTAACGTCAAGGTGATGACAGAATTGCGTTTCTTCTAAAACCTCTACAGAGATTCCATTTACCTGTCTTTTGAACTTTTAAAGGCTACCTGTATTCCTTGGATTATAGTCCCTTTCCCTATATTCAAATACAGCAGCATAGCACCTTCAAATCTCTTGACCTCTGCTTCTATGGCTGCATCTCGATTGTCCTTGCCTCCCTTTTTCTCTTGTAAGGACTTTTGCACACAGATAATACAAGCTAATCTTCCTGTCTCAATATTCTTAATTTGATCATATCTGCAAAGTCACTTTTGTCATATAAGTTAACATATACACAAACTCAGTATACTAGGATGTAGACATCTCTGGAGAGGGAGTGGTTGTTCTGCCTACCATACCATCTCAACACATGCCCAAATTATGAAAGTTACACCATTCTGAAAGTACAGAGGCACCTCCGAAGAACACGTGTTGGCAAAATGTCTATCATTACTTAGTAATTGTCAAATACTTATTATCTGGAATTTTTCTAGAATAAGACTGTAGATTCTGCTAATAACAAGAATAATAATAATTAATATTTGTCAAATAATTATTATGTACAGTTATTATTCTCAATCCTTTTCCAAATATAATTAATTCTTAGAAAAAGAAATGCTCATATTTCTATATGTGTATATCATTTATCTTTGTAATCATTATTTATGTATTCCATCTCTCTGTCATCTCTCTGTTAATTTATCCATTGTCATTCTGTTTTTATCCATTATAAAAACAATTACCACCTAGAAGTAATTTGGGGTCAGTATATACTACATTGTATTCCACTTGCATCAATAATAGACAATATATTTTGCTATTTAGGGAAGATAACTTTGGGATCATTTGGTTCAATCACTTCATTTGGTAGGCTTGCATAGCAGGCGTGAAAACAAAGAAATAATTTGCTAACAGTCGTATAGCTACTTACTCATTGTTTCCTATAACCATTTTAAGTAACTTTGGGGTTAGGGTAGAAATAGTTTAGAAAAATCATATTTTAAAAAGGCATTAAGTTATAAGTAATAATAGCTAGGTCTTCCAGAAAAATAGAATACAGGAATTACAAGCATTAGATTTGTTCTTTTTTCAAAAAATTTCAGAAATGAATTTGACTCTGGCATAAGCTAGGGGTTTATATATTATAATAAATAGTAGAAAACAAGTTATGTATTATGGATTTAACTATATACAAAATGAACAGAGACTAAATTCAACTGAAACAATTGTCTTTTATTGGGCCAAAGATTACTTATATTTAACCACTATGAAAGAATATAATTCAGCATATAATGGACCTAGGTGAAAATTTTGTCTCTATTCTTTGTCACTATGGTACGGCTAGTTACCAATAACTTATCTCAATTTTAGTTTTCCTGTCAATAATGTGAATATAATAATGCTGTTGTTGTTTTTGTTTGTTTGTTGCGATGGAATCTCACTCTGTTGCCAGGCTGGAGTGCAGTGGCATGATCTCGGGTCACTGTAACCTCCGCCTCCCGAGTTCAAGCAATTATCCTACTTCATCCTCCCAAGTAGCTAGGATTACAGGCATGTGCCACCACACCTGGCTTATTTCTGTATTTTTAGTAGAGACGGGGTTTCACCATGTTGGCCAGGCTGGTCTCGAACTCCTGAGCTCACGATCCACCTGCCTCGGCCTCTCAAAGTGCTGGGATTACAGGCATGAGCCACCATTTTGGGACAGTAATTCTTCTTTTAAAAGATTTTTGTACAGAATAAATGAGATAAAGATTGTGGAGTGTGTTATGTAAATAAATATTATAGTATGTATTATAATTACAACAACTACTACTACCATAGCTGCTACCATAATAATATAATTTACTGAATACGTAGCTGAATAGATTGATGACATTAAACAAATCTGCTCTTAGCCTGCATTAAAAAAATATTGATTGAACACGGGTAATGAAGATATTTGAATTCCAGTACAATTCACTTAGATTTTTATACTATGAACTTTTAGTGTCCACATTAATGTTTTGTTTTGTTATTTTTACAAAGTGAATAATTATATGAATTTAATACTTTAGAAAATTGTATCTAGTGATACTAAAAATTGGATATAGATGCAAAGAGACTGATTAGGAAACAAATGGCAGAATCTTGAAGTGATTTAATAATTAACTGAACAGTGGAATACAATAAAAAGTTTCTTCAAAAAATTAAAAATAGAACTACTATATGATCCAGTAATTTCAC
Organism: Rhinopithecus roxellana; assembly: GCF_007565055.1. Taxonomy (NCBI): domain Eukaryota; kingdom Metazoa; phylum Chordata; class Mammalia; order Primates; family Cercopithecidae; genus Rhinopithecus; species Rhinopithecus roxellana. The sequence goes on from NC_044549.1 coordinate 149,373,991, forward strand.
TTCTGAGTATATTTTCATAGTAAATAAAATCAGTATGTCAAAGAGATGTCTGCACTCCCATGTTCTCTGCCATATCTTGGCTATTATGTCCAAGAGTGAGTATGAGTGTGAGTGTGAGTATACTATTATGAGTATGAGTAATGTTACTCATAATAGCCAAGATATGGAATCAATATAAATGTATCAATATAAATGTACATTGATACACCAATGTATCAATGAATAAAGAAAATGTGGTATATTATACAATGGAATAATATTTAGCCTTAGGAAAGAATATCCTGGATATTTTAAAAATATTCCTCTCAATTAAATGTAATTATATATCTTTTGACCAATATCTCTTTATCCTCCCAACCCACTAGCCACCAAAGCCTCTGGTAACCACCATTCTACTCTCTATTCTGTAAGATACAATTTTTTAGATGCCACATGTGAGTGAGGCCATGCAGTATTTGTCTTTCTGTGCCTGTTGGTCAAAGGATATAACTACAGTTAGGGAGGAAAAACAGATTTTAAATGTCCAGAATAGACAAATATATGAGACAGAAAGTAGATAAGTGATTGCCTGGGGCCATGAGGTAAGGGAGAAAAGATAGGGAAGAGGAATGCAGGACCAATGCTAATGGTTATGAAGTTTCTTTTACGGGTGATGAAAATGTTTAAAACATTTAAAACATTTAAACATTTTAAAAATGGACTGGGGTGATGGTTGAACGACTGTTGTGAACATACAAAAATCTATGGGGTTATACATTTTAAATGGATAGATTGCATAATATGTAAATTATATCGCAATAAAGCTGCTGAGTCTTTTACGACAAATATTCTGTTGTTTGCAACAAGATAGATAAACATGGAAGGCATTATGCTTAGTGAAGTAAAGTGGGCGCAAAAAGACAAAGATTGTGTGATTTCAGTTATATGTGAATCTAAAAATAGAAATAAAATCAAACTCATAAAAGCAGAGTAGAAATGTGGTGAACAGGGGCTGGGGCTAGAAAAAGAATAGGGAGATGGTTTAAGGGCACAAAGTTCCAATTAGACAGGAAGAATAAGTTCTGGAGATCTGTTATACTGAATGGTGATTATAATTGATAACACTGTATAGTATACTTATAAGTTTCTAAGATGATAGATTTATCTCATTAAAGGTAAAAGGATAGCTAGCCACTATTCACTCATTTGAAAAAAAAAATACATTGAGACAATTTACATGTATGTCTAAAATTAAGATTTATAATTTATTTCATTAATTAAAATTTTAGGTTTTTTTCTTTTTTTATTCTTTAATAGTCTTTGCCTTTCATAGCTGAATTTACCAAGTACTCATCTTTTTCTTCATATTAAGCTAAAAATGTACATTAATTTAAAGGGATAAAATTCTGATCACAACATGATAATTATGTTAGATAAATAATATGTTTATTAGCTATATTTAGTCATTTCACAATGTGCATACGTATCTCTCTCAAAATATCACATTTTACACCATAAATACACACAATTGATCTTTCATCAATTAAAAAACATTAATGTAACAAACTTAACAGAAAGCTGATTGAAAGAAAGGGTAACCACGGTAACTGAAGTGAATCTAGGTAAGTAGAAATTGAATATAAATAAGTAGTTTAATTAGAATTATAAAAAGGAAGTTAACACACTATTTATGTGTTAATTTTAGCAATAAATCTAGAAAACTAGAACTATATTTCATATGTAAAATATTTAATTAAATCTTACTCATCTTATTCACCATATAAAAATTAAAAGAAGGAGCAGCTGTGCTTTATTCGTTATTCTCTTTTACTGTAATTGATATAAAGTTTTCCAAGAACTTTAATGTTGGAAAAGCTCAAATTTGTTTCTTCAGGACATTGTGAACAAATACAAGTCAAAGCTAAGTGATTCTGAAATAGAATGAATGCATTAGTTATTAGAGTGTCTATTAAGAACCTAAAATGAAAGCAGCATAAATATCACTGAGGAAGTAATGCTACCACAGTATCAATGTTATGCTTAAAACATTCCTTCCAAATAGGGTGTAACTCAACATGGTGTGTCCTTTTTTCAGCTTCCCATGGGGAGTTATATGGTAAGAAACAATACAACCATCAAAGTTACATTATTCCTTTTGCAAAAATAATAAACTAAACTCTGTTAACATAAGTGTATTTGTTTTATGATGCTAAAAGTTTTATATTTCCAGAATGATAAAATCGGTTTATAAAAGCAAAGAGTAATGCAATTATCACATTTCATGGGAAAAAAGGCACTATAACACAGAAGTCAGTTGTGCTTTCATAGATACTTTAGTCAAGCTATGCCTCTGCTTTTTAACTATACAATTTCCTTGAGAGTTAGCAATCTATACTTATTTTTATTATGCTATCTCATTAAAGATAAAAGGATAGCTAGTCACTACTCACTAGTTTGAAAAAAATATAATGAGACAATTTACGTGCATGTATAAAAGTAAGATTTATAATTCATTTCACTAATAATTCATTATAGGTTTTTTTTTCATTCTTTAATAATCTTTGCCTTTCATAGCTGAACTTACCAAGTACTCATCTTTTTCTTAGTATTAAGCTAAAAATACACATTAATTTAAGGGGATAAGTAAAGTCTGTTAATTAACGAAATGAAGATGTAAACACTGGCTTACTAATTTCAGGGAAAAGCCATCTAAATATTAGTTTAAGTGAAATTTGAAACACATACCATATGTGTTTCACAAGACATAAACAGCATGAAATGCAAAACTTTTCGTTATTCAGGTACACAAGAAACATTTTATTCAATTAATATTCTTACATTAGAGATTGAAAATTCATAGAGAATGTAGTTATTATTCTCCATACTACCTGAAATTAAAAATATTCTCCCCACATGCTGGCCATAGAAACTAGAATCCTTCTTCCCCAAGTAAGGTCATACAAACCAGTTTCTTTTCCCAAGAGCCAGTCATAAAACTTAAAATATTCTCCTTAAAAACTGGCTAATACAATATGATCTGAGCTACCATGTTTGACTGTAGGTCGTAAGACCCCCATTTCAGCAAGGGCTCCACCCCACATCCAGAGGGAAGAAATGCATGCTCAGAGAGGTAGGAAGAATCTACAACAAAAGGCCTTGCTGGCTTTCCCTACTCAGTCAATTAGCATTAGATCATGGCCTTTTCATCCAATCATATTTCTACACAGCTTTCCATATTTTGTTAAATCTAACGATGAAAATAGATAATGCCCTTACATCTTTAGGTCGTCATTCTGAAGGATCTCTGTATGTACATTAAATCAATTTGTATGCCTTTTATGCAATTAATCGATCTGCCTCATGTCAGTAATTTTTCAGCAAACTTTTTGGTGGCCAAAGGTCTTTGCCCTTATAGTCCAAAACTAAATACTTATTCTAATTCTTAATGAAAATAAAATCACTATTCTTGATTTTTTTTCTTTTCTCCTCAAATCATGATTGTGTTGGAAAAGGAACCTCTCTCTCTCTCTCTCTCTACTCTCTTCACAGCAAAACAGTATTTACATATAGGATACTTTTATTGTTGTTTAATTCAAATCAAAATAGCTTCATATCCATTCATTTAACTATTAGAATAATGAGAATGATGATAATGACTCTAGATAACTTAAAGTATATGTATGAACAACTTAGAGTATATGTATGAATTTTTTATAGCAACAACTTGAGAAGTTTTTTTTTTAAAAAATAACCATTTGACAGAAGACAGTCTTATAGAAAGGTTATATAATGTATCCATAGTCATATAACTAGTTTTAATCAAATTAGAAATTGAAATTGAAACTGTTTGATTTCACAATGAATATCTAGAACCCAATATTATGTTAATGCGGTAGTTATTTGTGGGAAAAATGGAAATGATGCTGTAGCGTGGAAAATGACGGTGGGAGACTAAGTTAAATTGTAAAAACAGGAATCCTACAAATCTTATGCAGGCAACCACTTTTTTAAAATGTTCATTTAAATGTGCTTTATATTCTACTGAAAATAAAAATTTGAAACAGAATCTGCATTCATCATGACTGAGAAATCACTTGTGAATTTCAGCAACAAGTGTGGCATTCATTAAAGTTTTAAAAAGTCTTGTACTTTAGTAATACAATATGTAAATGATGAATTATGCCAGTAATCCTTTCAGTCCATTTCACAGTGGTTCTTACTTGTCCTCTTAAATTGGCAGTAGTACTCTGGAGAGAGGAAATAACTTCTTTATGAAAAACTTCCACTCAGCATACATTGCTTAATCTAAGTGATTTTTCATTATAGATTTTTCATTATAATTACTAACAGGTCTTACTATTATTATATCTATTAAAAATTCTCACTATCGTTATAACTACTAATAGTTCTCACAGTGACAGCCAACATCCTTAGTGTTAAACATACAGTTATATATCTTAAATAAAGCAAATGAAGCAAACCTTTCCTGGAGTACTGCTACTTCTAGCAAATTTTGTTATGTTATTTGATATCACTCATGATACAAAAAGTTTATGACAGCAAATCAACTGATTACTAGAACACTTGGTTAACTAACTTGAGTTATCAACATTACTAGTGTACTTTTATTTCCTGTATACGATGTGAATTCTTGTTGAGCAGAAATGAAGTCTTACTATAATTACCTGCTTTTCTACTCTTCAGATCATAATTTGTACAAACTTAGGTTTAGTAAATATTTATTGAAAAAATAATTCAACCAACAGACTAAGTTGTTATGACACTGAAAATTGCTGATAAATAAAAAGGATGCTTAATTTGGAATCAAATGTCTGCCTATGAATCCCTACCCTCTCATTTACTAGTTTTTGAACGTCAGATCAATTATATATATATTCTGTGATTCTCTGATTCTAATCTAATAAATGTCATCACCAAAGCTACATCTCAAGGTTACTATTGAGCATCAAATGAGAAAATGCAGGCAAAAATATTTTTCTAAGTTTGAAATTGTGATTATGAATGTTTTAGTTCTTATTTATTTTTATAACGCATAGAAATAACTCAAGCTGTTTTGTCACTACAGTTTTAAAGCCATGAGTCAGTCTCCTAGTATATACTTGACAAAGACGACACGGTACAATATAAAACAAAATTAAGGAATTTAGGCTTTCGTTTTGACAATGACGGGAGACAGACAAATTCATAGGCAGACAGGGACGGGTCCCTGGTGAAACTGACCTTCAGGTCAAGGATAGTCTGAAACCTGAAAACCGAGATGCCAGTTTCAGATAGAGTCCACGACCAGAATGAGAACTTCCATCCTTATCTTACCCACTCTCTCTTGATTGATTCCTTCTGCGTGATGGATGCCCTTTAACCAACTGAATGGTGCCTTTTCCAAGCCCACACATGGATCCATGCATTCCCCCATTCTAAGCCCTAAAAACCCCAGACTCAGTCTCACAAATGGCAACCCACTTTTGGGTCCCCTCTTGCTGCTGAGAACTTGCTGAGAGCTTTCTTTCTGCCGCTCCATAAAATTCTACCCTGCCTTACTCACTCTCTGGTGTCCATGTACCTTATTCCTCTTGGTGGTGAAACAAGAACCCAGAACTTGTAGAATTGTGGGAGTGAAAAAGCTGTAATGCTCCTTGCTCGCCAAGCTACAGATGGCAGGAGTAAAAGAGCTGTAACACTCCCTCCAGCTCACCAAGCTGTGGGAGTGAAGAAGCTGCTGAGTTCCACTCCCTCTTGCTCACTGAACTACAGGAGGGAAAAAGCTACAAGATTTCAACTTTACCATTACAATTTTTTATCCTTACTGATACCTTTTTTTCTCTCTGAAACTTAGATTTTTTTTCATTTGTGACATAAGAATGGAATACTGTAATAGTTCTATAGATTCCCATTTTGCCAGATTCTTTAGGATTCTTCAAGATGCACGGTGACGTTAAATTAAATTATATTAAATACACTCGTTTTATAAATGTGAATACATTATTGTGACTGTACAATTTTTAGACATGTTTTTTAAAATATAATAATACAAATTTATTTGAATGATATCAGTGTGGTCCAATGTTTTCATCTTTTGTTTTGTGATGCACCAAATATAACTCATTTGATACTCACTGGATGTTTATTGTAGTGATGCTGCCAATATTGTATATATACAGATTTTTTTTTTATGTCTTTCAATGATGCTTTTGTGAGAACCCATATTCTCAGTATCAGAAAAGTTTTGCCTCTTATGAATAACTGGTATTAATTTTTTGACAGTGCTTTCAACATTACATCTAATCATGCATTTCTCTTTCCTTTGCTAATACTATTATAGCCAAATATTTAGTTTGCATTCAATAAGCATCATAGAAATTTATGAAGCATATTTTTGTAAAACAAATATTTTATTATTTTGGTTATTACTTTTTTTCTCTTTTCTTTTTAACATCTTCGTATGTGTAAATGTGTGTATCTATGGTAAATTCTGTTTCTTCCTTTCTATTCCTATTCTCACTTTATTTTATATTTGCTTATTTGCACCTCTATGTGTAAAAACATGGTAAACCAGCTCAGTACCATTTGGCAATTACAACATTCTATCCTGACTTCCATAAACCACTTAGGAAAATCAGTCTTGGTTACCCTTAATTTTAGATCAAAGCAAAGTGATTGTGCTTGATGATTTATTGTATTTTAGGTTGTTTTGATATTTCTTAATCTATCTTTTTTATATATACAATATGTAGACCTTTATACTTTCCATCATCCTGGAACAAATCTCCTTTTGTTAAATTATTATTATCTAGAGTAATTATGAGTTTCATGGGATTTTGACAACTATAATAAAATACATTTAAGAATGCAAATGATTGGAACATATTTATGGCAACACATATTCTCAAAAATAAATTTTAAATTATACATACTTTCTTAATTTTTTTTCTAAATGAATAATTCATCAAGTGAATAAAATGGTTACAAGGAAGACAGAAATAAAAATTAGGTAATAGATAGAAGCTAGATTTCTCTAAATGTACCCTGTTTTGTAGGTTTGGCATAGGAGTTGCATAAAAATTTTGCATAATTATAAAAGAAAATTATATCAAAGTAGAAGAAAAAAGAGCAATTCCTAAACACTATGAGCAAAATAGAACAAATAAACTTGAATTGGTGGCTTTGTCATGAAGAGAGGAAATTCTTCAAGTGAGCTTAAAGCTATTCTTTTCACAAATAATAATTTTTAAAAAGCAGTTAGAAGTTTATAATAAATAAAACAAGCATTTACAAATTAGTCTTCTGCCATGATTACAAATTTCAATAGACTTCACTAAGATCAAGAAATACAATCCTTATGAATTAATTAAGCATATATGCATGGGTGTGCATTTCACACAATGATGGGGGATAAATGCCTTTAGGTGCTGTTGTTTTCAGATGCCTTAGGAACACCAAGATGAAGAATTTCAGGAGATAATTGGATATACAGATTTGATACTGGGAAGCAATTTTGGAAATGGAGGAAGGGATTTGGTAATCTTATGTAAAGTCATAGAAATTGAGAGGGGAAGCGCAGTTTGAAGAAAAACAGATCAACATAAAATCCTTTGAAAACAAAAATTGTAAGGCATGAACAGAAAAATAAGTAGTTAAGGAGAAAGAGAAGGGATGTTCAAAAATATTTAAATAACAGGATTTTCAACAGCTTTCTAAGAGAAAGATAAAAAGTATTGTATCTTTTATAGAGGAGGGCAGGGCTGATTTTTGACATAGTATTTAAAGCATGTGAAAAGTAAACCTTGAAACTGAATTCAGCCAAAAAAAGCTGGGTGCTTGAATTTTAAAAGGTAACTATGTTTATAATTTTGAAAAATTATTTTATTTTTATAAATAAAATTTTTATTTATAAATAATTGCATTTATTTATGGGGTACAATGTAATGTTATGATAGAAGTGTATTTTATGACATGATAATTAAATCTGTCTAATTAATATATCTATCACCTTATATACTTATCATTTCTTTGTGGTGAGAGCATTTGAAAATCTACTTATAAAAATTTTGAAATATACAATATATTATTATATGTAGTCCTGATACCAATGTAACAGATGTCGAAAACCTATTATTTCTCTCTTACTGGTATTTTGTACCCTTTGACTAACATTTCCCACTTCTTAATCCATCCCAGTACACCTCACCTTCCATTCTTCACCACACCCCCTATTCCACCACCATTCTATTTTCTACATCTCTCAGCTCGACTTTTTGAGATTTTACATATAAGTCATATCATGTAGCATTTGTCCTCTTATGCCAGGCTTATTTCAGTTAGCATACGCTCAGCATGTTTCCAATGACAGAACTTCCTTCTTTTTAAAGGATCAGTAGTATTTTATTGTGTATATATTATGTCAACATTGCTTTAAAAATATGATATTAATGCACAATGACTTAGTCTTTGAAACTATTCAGTAAAATATAAAAGAAAAATACCTCAAGACCATTTGCAGGTTAAGAATTCAAAGCTAAATAGAGTGGAGGCGGCTCACTTTCAAATTTCACTGAGATAAGCAGTTTTGTGATCAAAGTCTTCTAATTTACATCTTGATTTCTTTCTTGCAGGATGTTCAAATTCACTTGAGCACCTTTCAGTACATAAAATAATAATGAATTTTGCATTTATAGATTGAGATATGACTCCAACCTGTCTTATTAACAATTTATTATGGATCTTTAATGTATCTTATCATCAATTAAAAATTACTTACTGCTCCATAATCATACCATTTTTTTATTAGGGGTATAGGCACTTGCTGACATTGCACTCCAAAATGAAAGCAAAGCAAAGCAAAGCAAAAGAGAATAAGACTATTGGAAATCACTAGATTTGTAGATAAAATTGAATTCTGTTCTCAAATCAATATTACTGAAAAAGCTAGGAAACATTTCCTTTATAGAATAATAAATGCTATGGTAAATTAATTAAAAGTATTAAATAGATAACACACTCGAACTTAATCCTTCTCTTTCATAGCAGTCAGGTTTTAAGTTCATATATTTGTAAAAATACCATAATACCACAAGGCTAACAGTCACTACAACATAAACTTCATAACTACATACCTTATCCACAAATATCTGCTCCCATTAGCCACATTCAGAAACTAAATGATCTACTAATGGTCTGAATTCCCAGCAGCCATAATGTAGATCTTTTCCCCCAGTTATTCTCTTATAAACAAAGGAAATGCTTTTATTAACTTATCTTGAATTTATATAATTCTTTTACCTTGTTTCTCAAGAAAATATATTTGAAAGAGCTTAAAAAATATATACAATAAGGTAAAAATGTAATTTAAAAAATCATGCGATGGAAAAAAATAAGGGCATGCATTGTTGCAATTTGTACTGAATGCCATTTCTAACGAAGTTGAAAAACGTTACAAATCTTTGGGATTTGTAACCAGCAATCATAAAGTAGTAAGTATTAATGGTTGACTCATTTTACACCCATAAGATAAAAATAAGCCAGCTAATGAGCAGAAGCACATTTTCCCCTAAGAATCCTCATGAAATAGTTATTATACTGTGTTATAGAGAATGTTTTCTAATGATAAGACTGAAGGAAATAAAGCAGACAGCATCAAAGAGTCTTTGTAACATCTTGGTGAGGCAGAGTTCAGCATATTTGAAGCACACTTGACTTTAAGTAGCAGCTCTCTGATCATGTGGCTGAATGCAAGGATTCTTTTTCACATAATCTCCAAAAGGACAGACTATTTTTTTCAGGATATATTTTCTACATAGATTTTTTTTTTTTTTTTTTTTTTTTTTTTTTTTTTTTTTTTTTTTTTTTTTTTTCCCAGCACAGCTTTTGCTAAGGCTTGAGCTATAGTAAAGTCAATGTTAGATCCCTGACAAGAGAGTATACTCTACTACTACTCTCTTAAGGGTTTTCAGGTTAGGTATTAAAGTATCAATAACAAATAGGTAGTTAAAGGCCTTCTTTAACTGAACTGATATATTGTTCACCTGGAAAGTTTCCCTGATAATTTAAGTGACAAAAAAAAAAAAAAAAATAGATAAAATATTGGGTAGCATAATCTAATTATTTTAAATAATAATAATAAATTAATGAACAATTGTATGTATTTAAAACTTATGCTTAGCCGGATATTCAGTGACTGAAAAGTCAGTATCTCAAAATAGAAAGGTGACAGATGCTCTTTATATTTTTCTCTTAACTGATTTTTTAAAAATATTATGATGGCATATACATTTTATTCTGGTTGGTTATATTAGCTATGATCACATAATCATTGTAATATAGTATGATCCATGGTAAAATGATAAAATTAAGGCTGCTAAGTAGAAATTATTATTGAAAATAGGGCAGATATTTACATATATGATTAAGAATTAGTTTGAGGAAATATGCATCAATATTCTACAACTTCTCTGGACATGGTATCTCATGCCTGGAATCCCAGCACTTTGGGAGGACCAGGAAGGAGTATTACTTGAGCTTGGGAGTTCAAGACCAGCATGGGCAACATCCAGGGAGACCCCATCTTCACAAAACATTAAAAATAATAAAATATTAGCTGGGTTTGCTGGCCCATCACTGTGTTTCCAACTGCCCTAAAGACTGAGCTGGGAGGATCCTTTAAGCCCCAGAAGTCAAGGCTGCTGTGAGCCATGACTGCACCACTGTACTCTAGCCTTGGAAACAAAGCAAGAAAGCAAGAAAGCAAGAAAGCAAGAAAGCAAGAAAGCAAGAAGGAAAGAAGGAAAGAAGGAAAGAAGGAAAGAAAAGAAAGAAAGGAAAGAAAAGAAAGGAAAGAAAGGAAAGAAAGGAAAGAAAGGAAAGAAAGGAAAGAAAGGAAAGAAAGGAAAGAAAAGAGAGAAAGAGAGAAAGAGAAAGGGAGAAAGGGAGAGAGAAAGAAGAAAGAGAGAGAAAGAGAGAGAGGAAGGAAGGAAGGAAGGAAGGAAGGAAGGAAGGAAGGAAGGAAGGAAGGAAAGAAAGAAAGAAAGAAAGAAAGAAAGAAAGAAAGAAAGAAAGAAAGAAAGAAAGAAAGAAAGAAAGAAAGAAAGAAAGAATATTCCAAAACTTATGTTTACTGGTTTTAGGGCAGTAGAAAGAAAGAAAGAAAGAAAGAAAGAAAGAAAGAAAGAAAGAAAGAAAGAAAGAAAGAAAGAAAGAAAGAAAGAAAGAAAGAAAGAAAGAATATTCCAAAACTTATGTTTACTGGTTTTAGGGCAGTAGTAGTACAGAATGCAGAATGCTTAGTTTCATTAACTGTGTCCTCAGTCTAGATATTTGCAGCTGAATAAAACCTAAGATAAAGTAAAATGTTGTTGTGATATCACTAGAAAAAAAATGATAACTTAAATTTCTTGTTTTAGGTAAATCTTTCTGCATCTCCATGGAGTTTTAAAATAATTAATTTCTTCTCATATATATTTTTATTTTTATTTGCAAGTCACAATTTTGTATATTTTTGAAGGAATATGTCTTCATTATTACAGGGATCTTTAACTGGAAACAAATGTGTTAAAATTAATTATACAATTTACTTTACATACTTTAAATTTCTTTCTTTTTTTTTTATTTTTTTATTATACTTTAAGTTCTAGGGTACATGTGCATAACGTGCAGGTTTGTTACATATGTATACTTATGCCATGTTGGTGTGCTGCACCCATCAACTCGTCAGCACCCATCAATTCATCATTTATATCATGTATAACTCCCCAAGGCAATCCCTCCCTCCTCCCCCCTCCCCATGATAGGCCCCAGTGTGTGATGTTCCCCTTCCCCAGTCCAAGTGATCTCATTGTTCAGTTCCCACCTATGAGTGAGAACATGCAGTGTTTGGTTTTCTCTTCCTGTGATAGTTTGCTAAGAATGATGGTTTCCAGCTGCATCCATGTCCCTACAAAGGACGCAAACTCATCCTTTTTTATGGCTGCATAGTATTCCATGGTGTATATGTGCCACATTTTCTTAATCCAGTCTGTCACTGATGGACATTTGGGTTGATTCCAAGTCTTTGCTATTGTGAATAGTGCCGCAATAAACATACATGTGCGTGTGTCTTTGTAGTAGAATAATTCATAATCCTTTGGGTATATACCCAGTAGTGGGATGGCTGGGTCATATGGTACATCTAGTTCTGGATCCTTGAGGTATTGCCATACTGTTTTCCATAATGGTTGAACTAGTTTACAATCCCACCAACAGTGTAAAAGTGTTCCTATTTCTCCACATCCTCTCCAACACCTGTTGTTTCCTGACTTCTTAATGATTGCCATTCCAACTGGTGTGAGATGGTATCTCATTGTGGTTTTGATTTGCATTTCTCTGATGGAGAGTGATGAGCATTTTTTCATGTGTCTGTTGGCTGTATGAATGTCTTCTTTTGAGAAATGTCTGTTCATATCCTTTGCCCACTTTTTGATGGGGTTGTTTGGTTTTTTCTTGTAGATTTGTTTGAGTTCTTTGTAGATTCTGGATATTAGCCCTTTGTCAGATGAGTAGGTTGCAAAAATTTTCTCCCATTCTGTAGGTTGCCTGTTCACTCTGATGGTAGTTTCTTTTGCTGTGCAAAAGCTCTTTAGTTTAATTAGATCCCATTTGTCAATTTTGGCTTTTGCTGCCTTTGCTTTTGGTGTTTTAGACATGAAGTCCTTGCCCATGCCTATGTCCTGAATGGTACTACCTAGATTTTCTTCTAGGGTTTTTATGGTATTAGGTCTAACATTTAAGTCTCTAATCCATCTTGAATTAATCTTCGTATAAGGGGTAAGGAAAGGATCCAGTTTCAGCTTTCTACTTATGGCTAGCCAATTTTCCCAGCACCATTTATTAAATAGGGAATCCTTTCCCCATTTCTTGTTTCTCTCAGGTTTGTCAAAGATCAGATGGCTGTAAGATATTTCATTCCACTCCAATTATGCTATTTAACTTTTCTTACTTTTAAATATTAGCATTTAATATGGCTTTTCAAGTGTCTGAACATAAAATATTAAAAAGATTAAGTCATACATTTAATCCTTTCTTGTCTAGTATCATTTTCATATCACATTATGTTCCATCCATCTTTTTGTTCATTGGTAATATATAGTATTGGTTGTTCAATGATTTTTTTCATTTCATTTCTCCATAGCAAAGGGAAAGTGCTGTAAAAAGTATGGTGGCCTAAATTTTATCCTAAAAGTATTGTACAAGTATGGATAATATCCACAATATTTGATGACTATTTCTGATTAAGTTATTTACTAACACTGAGAATCTTTACAGAAATTGCTGCTGACTACATTTTTTAATTTTAAATTTCTTACAATATACACCAAGTGATATTTTAAACTATTACTGAATATACTTGAAAAGTGAATCAAATTTATGAATACTTTACTTACTCATCAAGAATTGGTCTTGATATTGTGTTCTCATTTACAAGGGCTTCATAAAACCAAGTATAGAGTCAGGCAATATCTTATCCAGCAAATGTTCAAATAGACCTTTGACACCTTAGTTAAAAGAGAGTGACTTGCAAAATATGCTGGGTCGTGAAGCTAAAAATATTGCATTAAGAAATGTTATTTAAGAGGCCCGGCGCGGTGGCTCAAGCCTGTAATCCCAGCACTTTGGGAGGTCGAGGCGGGAGGATCAAGAGGTCAGGAGATCGAGACCATCTTGGCTAACACGGTGAAACCCTGTCTCTACTAAAAATACAAAAAATTAGCCGGGCGTGGTGGCGGGCGCCTGTAGTCCCAGCTACTCGGAGGCTGAGGCGGGAGAATGGCCTAAACCCGGGAAGCGGAGCTTGCAGTGAGCCGAGATCGCGCCACTGCACTCCAGCCTGGGTGACACAGCCAGACGCCGTCTCAAAAAAAAAAAAAAAAAAAAGAAATGTTATTTACGTGATAGTTTCTCTGTGCTTAACCTCGTTTGTATTAAGAATATATTTTATTAACTTAATATTATTATTTTTTAGTTGAACAACTGGCATTTATCACTCATTGAAGCAAGAGAGAAGATACACCCCGGCCATCTTTGTATGAAGCTATCAGAAAGAATGTGATATAGGATTTGGACTTTGGGCCATGACTGTGCCACTGCACTGTAATGCCTAGCAGTGGGACTGTCGAATGATATGGTGGCTCTATTTTTAGTTTTTGGAGAACCTCCAAACTGTTCTCAACAGTGGTTGTAGTAATTTATGTCCGTATCAAGAGCATACAAAGGTTTCTGTTTCTCCATATCCTTGCCATTATTCATTATTGCCTGTTTTTTGACAAAAGTCATTTTAACAGTGGTGTGATGATAACTCATTGTAGTTTGACTTACATTTTCTCTGATAATCAGTGATGTTGAACACGTTTTCATATACCCGTTTTCAATTTGTATGCCTTATTTTGAGAAATGTCCATTCTGACCTTTTGCCTAGTTTTTTTTGTTGTTGTTGTTTGTTTGTTTGTTTGTTTGTTTTTGAGACGGAGTCTCGCTCTGTCGCCCAGGCTGGAGTGCAGTGGCCAGATCTCAGCTCACTGCAAGCTCCGCCTCCCGGGTTTACGCCATTCTCCTGCCTCAGCCTCCCGAGTAGCTTTTTAAATTGCATTCTTAGATCTTTTCCTATTGAGTTGAGCTCCTTATATATCCTGGCTATTAATCCTTTGTCAGATGGACGGTTTTCAAATATTTCCTCCCATTGTGTGAGTTGTCCCTTCTATTTGTTGATTGTTTCCTTTGCTGTGCATAAGATTTTTAACTTGATGTGATTCTATTTGTCCATTTTTGCACTAGTTGCCTGGGCTTATAGGGTATTACTCAAGAAATCTTTGCCCAGACCAATGTCCTAGAGATTATTCTCAATATTTCCTTTCAGCAGTTTCATAGGCTGAGGTCTTAGATGCAAGTCTTTAATCCATTCTGATTTGATTTTTGTACGTGGTGAGAGATAGGAGTCTAGTTTCATTCTTCTGCATATTAATACCAAGTTTATCCAGCACAATATATTGAGGAGACCATCCTTTCCCCAATGCATGTTCTTGACAACTTTGTCAAAGATAAATTCACAGTAAGTGTATGGATTTGCATCTGGTTTTCTATTCTGTTCCATTGCTCTGTGTGTCTGTTTTTATGCCGGTACCAAGCTATAGTAATCATTGGTTACTATTGCTCTGTAGTCTAATTTGAAATCATGTAATGTGATTCTTTCAGGTCTGTTTTTTTTCACTCATGATAGATTTGGCTATTCTGGGCCTTTTGTAGCTCTGTATAAATTTTACGATTGTTTTTTCTATTTCAGTGAAGAATGTCATTGGTATATTGACAGGAATTTTATTGAATCTGTAGATTGCTTTGGGTTGTATGGATACTTTAACAATATTAATCTTCTAGTCACTGGGCATGTAGTAACTTTTTTTTTTTTTTTTTTTTTTTTTTTTTTTTGAGACAGAGTCTCACTCTGTCGCCTAGGCTGGAGTGCAGTGGTGCGATCTCAGCCCACTGCAACCTCCGCCTCCCGGGTTCAAGCAATTCTTCTCCCTCAGACTTCCAAGAAGCTGGGGCTACAGAAGTGCACCACTATGTATGGCTAATTTTTGTATTTTTATTAGAGACACAGTTTCACCCTGTTGACAGGATGGTCTTGATCTCCGGACTCTGTGATTCGCCCTCCTCAGCCTCCCAAAGTGCTGGGATTACAGGCATGAGCCACTGTGCCTGGCCTATATCTTTTCATTTTTTGTGTCCTCTTTAATTTCTTGATTCAATGTTTTATCATTTTTATTGCAGAGATCTTTAACTTTTTTGGTTAATTGCTAAGTATTTAATTTTATTTGTAGATATTACAATGGAATCAGTTTCTTGACTTATTTTGCATTGATCACAATTAGTATATAGAGATGTTATTGATTTTTGTATGTTGATTTTGTATTCTGAAACTTTACTTAATTTGTTTATCAGTTATATTTCTTTGATGGAGTCTTTAGGTTGTTTTTAATATATGATTGCATCATTTGAAAACAAGAATCATTTTACATCTTCCTCTCCAATTTGGATATTTCTTTCTTTTTCTTGTCTGATTAATCTATCAATAACCTCCGGTCCTGTTTTGAATAACAGTGGTGAAATGGGCAGTCTTGCCATGTTCCAGAATCTAGAGGAAAGGCTTTTAATTGTTCCCTGTTCAATATGGTACTAGCTGTGAATCTGTCACAAGTTGCTTTTGTGTTGAGATAGGTTCAGCATACCTGAATATGCAAAGTTTTCTGAGGATTTTTATCATGAAGGGATAATTAAATTTTATCAAATGTTTATCCAGCATCAATTGAAATGCTTACTTTTTTTATCCTTCATTCAGTTGATATGATGTATCACATTTATCGATTTGTGTATGCTAAACCATCCTTGAATTCCTGAGATAAATCCCACTTGGTCATAATGATTTATATTTTTAATGTACTGTTGAATTCTGTGTGCTAGTATTTTGTTGTGAATTTCTACACCACAATTACAGTGTTAAAATACTATGTGTTTTTTTTTGTGTGTTTTACTAGTGAGTTTTGTTACTTCACATGATTTCTTATTGCTTATTAACATCCTTTTCTTTCAAATTGAAAAACTCCCTTTAGCATTTCTTGTAGGATAGATATGGTATTGATAAAATTTCCCAGTTTTTGTTTATCTAGGAAAGTATTTATTTCTCAATTTTAAAGGATATTTTTGCTGGATATACTATTCCGGATATATTTTTTCCCCTTCAGCACTTTAAAGATGTCATACCAATCTTTCCTGGTTTGTAAAGTTTCCACTGAAAAGTCTGCTGCCACATATATTGGAGCTCCTTTGTATGTTATTTATTTCTTTTTTCTTGCTGCTCTTAGGGTTGTTTCTTTATCCACAACCTTTGGGAATTTGATTATTACCTGCCTTAAGGTAGTTTTATTTGGATTAAATCAGCTTGGTGTTTTATAACTTTCTTGTACTTGAACATTGTGAAGTTTATTTAGATTTGGGGCATTCTATTATTTCCCTTTAAATAAACTTTCCACCCATCTCTCTCTCTCTGCCTCCATTTTAAGGCCAATATCTTTTAGATTTGCCATTTTGAGGCTATTTTTCTAGATTTTCTAGGTGTGCTTCATTCTTTTTATTCTTTTTCCTTTTGTCTTCTCTGACTGTGTACTTTCAAATAGCCCATATTCAAGCTCAAAATTTCTCTCTTTTGCTTGATCAATTCTGCTGTTAAGACTCTGAAACATTCTGTGGTATGTCAATTGCATTTTTTTAATCTCCAGGATACCTACATGATTCTTTTTAATTATTTCAGTATCTTTGTTAAGTTTACCTGATAAGATTCTGAATTCCTTCTTTGTGTTATCATAAATTTCATCGAGCTTCCTCAAAACAGCTATTTTTGAATTCTCTGTCTTAAAGGTCACATATCTCTGTCTCTATAGGACTGGACATTGATGCCTATTTAGTTCATTTGGCGAAGCCATGTTTTCCTGGATGATCTTGTTATTTTTAGATATTTGTCAGTGTCTGAACATTGAAGAATTAGGTACTTATTGTAGTCTCTATAGTCGGGGCTTGTTCGTACCCATCCCTCTTGAGACGGTTTTCCAAGTATCTGAATGGACTTAGGTGTTGTGATCTAAGCCTTTGCTCAATGCAGCTATATATGCATTAAGGGAGACCCCAAGCCCCATAATGGCAAGGCTCTTGTAGACTTATATAGGTACCACCTTGATGGTCTTGGGTAAGATCTGGGAAAATTTCCTGAATTACCATGCAAAGACTCTTGTTCTCTTCTCTTACTTTGCCCCAAACAAAGTCCCTCTCTCTCTCTATGGTGATCTGCCTGGAGCTACAGGAAAAGTAAGATAAACACCCTTAGCCACCACCACTGGGACTGTTTTGGGTTAAAGCTAGCACAGCATTGGGTCTCACCCAAAGCCCATGATGAGGACTACCTGGCTACTGACTGTGTTCACTAAAGGCCCAAGGGCTCTAAAATCACCAGGTGGCAAATCCTTCCAGGCTTGTTTTCTTCTGTTCAGGGTGTCTAGTTTCCCCCAACCCCATGCTGGTCCAGAGATGCCTTCCAGGAGCCAGTGCCTAATGTTGGGAACCTTAGCAATCTACACGATGCTCTATATTCATGCTGAGGAGCTGACATTCAAGCTACATTACAAAGTCCTTCCAACTCTTTTCTCCCCTTTCCTCAAGCAGAAAAGTCTTTCCCTATGACCACCACCACCCTACGTCTGCAGCAAGTACTGCCTAGCTACCACAAATGTTCACTCAAAGCCCCAAAGCTCTTTGGTCAGCTTTTGGTGAATGTTGTCAGACTTGGGTCTCTCCCTTTTGGGTATAGAAACTTCTTTGGCCCAGAGCAAGTCCAGAAATGTCATGAAGGGGCCAAAGCCTAGAATTGAGCCCCTGGGGAAGCCTACTTGGTGCTCTACCCCACTAAGGCCAAGCTGGTACCCAAGATGCAAGACAAAGTCCCCTTACTCTTTTCTCTTATTTCCTCAGTTGGAAATCTTTCCCTGTAGCCACCACAGCTGGGAATGTGCTAGGTCACACCTGAAGCCAGCATGATTCTGAGTCTAACCCAAGGCCTGTGGTGTGTACTGCCTGGATAGTATTGCTGATTATTAAGGGCCCAAGGGCCCTTTATTTAGCAGGCAATGAAACTTGTTAAAACTAGGTCTTTTTGTTCAAGGCAGCAAGTTCCTTTCTAGCCCAGGGTGTCTCTAGAAATATCTGGTAGTTAAGGCCTGAAATGGGAGCCTCAGAATTCTTCCTGGTGCCCTATTCTACTGTGGGTGAACTGGTATTTAATTTGCAAGATGAAGACTTCTTTACTCTCCTATCTCCTCTCCTCAAGCAGAGTAAAGGAGTGTCTCTGGGAGCTGCAAACTGTACTACTGCTATGCTTTCATGAGTGGTGATCCAAGCAGTTCCTTGGCTGTCCTGATTGGTGTCTCTTTAGGTCACATGTCCCCCAAGTCCGCTGGCTCCAAGCTTCCCCAGGGCTTGCCCAGGAATTTGCAGTCCTTGTGGTCTATATTGCCTTTCAACTTTATTTAAGACCCCAGTACATGTTAGCTTTTCAGTCTTCTCTTACAGAGCCTTGTGACTGAACAGTTTCACCAGCAGCCCTATATTTTGTTTGAGCAGTAAAAACTGTAGAGGTGGGGTGTAGGCAAAATTGAACAGCACCTGCAACAAAACTGTGCTGATCATGGTTAACCAGCTTCCCAAGCCTGTGGCAAGGCTTTCTGGAACTCAGGTTCTGAGTGCTGGGATGAATGATTTGCCTCTGTCTAGGGCTGGTCTAAATGCTCCTTTCAGGAGCACCAGCTGAGTTCTGCCCATGTCACTTGCCACTGTAACAGCAGACCACTGAGTTACAAGGCAAAGTTCCACAATCACTACCTTCT
Organism: Rhinopithecus roxellana; assembly: GCF_007565055.1. Classification (NCBI taxonomy): domain Eukaryota; kingdom Metazoa; phylum Chordata; class Mammalia; order Primates; family Cercopithecidae; genus Rhinopithecus; species Rhinopithecus roxellana. The sequence goes on from NC_044549.1 coordinate 149,393,439, forward strand.
CCCTCCCCCAAGCACATAAATTCTCTCTCCACACCATAAGGCCACACTCAGGGGATGGGGGAGGGAGAGTGCATACAATTCAAGACTGTCTTTCTTATCCTCTTCAGTGTCTTCTTCCTTAATAAGATCTCAAAACCTGGTTTTGTGATCACTCTCTTGATTTTTGGGTCTTAGGAGGGTACTTCTTTGTGTGGATAGTTGTCCAATTTTGTTGTTCCTGTAGGGATTACAATTACTGGAGGCTTCTATTCTGCCATCTTGTTCCACCTCCTCTTTATTATTAACTTACATTTGACGTTGAAAGTCTATATTACTTTATTTAGTTGTGAATGAATCAAGCAGTATTCTAGTTCAACTATTTCCTTTCAAAAACAAATGTGTTATGTTATTTTTAACCTAAAAAATGTTTTCTTATGCATTTTTAATTTTTTTTTTTTTCTGGATTGGTTTTACATGCTACATCGGGGTAGCCCAAAAATATTAGAAAATAAATTAAAACAAATTATATAAAATATTAATGATTAATTTTAAACATATATAATGAAACCCCATGAACAATGTTTTCTAAAATTTTAAAAACTATATCCGGCCGGGCGCGGTGGCTCAAGCCTGTAATCCCAGCACTTTGGGAGGCCGAGGCGGGCGGATCACAAGGTCAGGAGGTCGAGACCATCCTGGCTAACACAGTGAAACCCCGTCTCCACTTAAAAAATACAAAAAATTAGCCGGGCGAGATGGCGGCGCCTGTAGTCCCAGCTACTGGGGAGGCTGAGGCAGGAGAATGGCGTGGACCAGGGAGGCGGAGCTTGCAGTGAGCTGAGATCCAGCCACTGCACTCCAGCCTGGGCGACAGAGCGAGACTCCGTCTCAAAAAAAAAAAAAAAAAAAAAAAAAAAAAAAAAAAAACTATATCCAATATTATTTTTAAAGATTAGGGAGTAAAGTGGTTTTCCTATGAATACATGCTATTTAAAAGTCAAGTAGCAAATAACATTTTCCTATGAAGTAGTGATAATACCATTGCACTGGGGCACTGAAATCTAGATGAGTCATAAAAAATGTAGACATACTTTTTGTGTGTGTGCTGATATAACTATACACAATTAAAATAAGAAGGTTTATTATAATTGTTACCATTAATTAAGTTACCATTCTCTTTTACCAAGACACTACTATTATCATTTTATCTCTTAAGCAATAAGAAAATTTTTACTTTTAACTTTCACCTAGGGTTAAAATTAGTGGCCACACTTAAAATAGTTGCTTTTTCTTTACAAGAGAACATATAATTATTTAGACTAAATGTGGATTCTCAATTTTCAAGAAGTAGAGAACTTAATAGATTTGTTAATTAGAATGTTAAGATTTTCCAGCAGTTTTTTGTCTGTTGATACTGCTAACAAGCAGGTAAAATGCTCACAGTTGCATTTATTCTCTGCAAAATTTTTCTGTAGTAACATAAAGGAACCCACAAATTTACTTCAGCCTAGAAAATTATAAACCATTTATTAGAAAATCTCCACTGTTTTTATGCTCAAGCTCTTATATTCCTATTCAAGTTAAATTATTATATATTATTGTTTTGAAAACTCTAGTGTGTCCTATACTGAAAAAAAAAATCTTTTTATATTGTGACATCAATTTACATTATTTTCCAATTTTTATCATGACTACCTCATTTTTCTTTCCCTTGCCTTTAGTTTGACTCTTAAAAATCATAAAATGTGAAAAACAATGAAAAATGTAAAAAAAAGTCAAACACAATATTAAAAGAAAAACATTAAGATTATTTGAAGGAATATTTGGACAGTCATTAATAACTCACTATAAAACATTTGTAAAATATTCACAAGGAGATATAACTAGGCTACTTACTGAAGATACAGAAATAAAATACTTATTTTCTACCCTCAAAATACCCAAAATCTAATTGGGAATTATTATAATACAAGCTGAGGCTTTTCTCTCACTAGTCACTACAAAATATCCACTTCTATTAATAGACCTAGTCTCTTAATTCCTCTCAGAAATTACATAATTTCTGTGTTAACTATTTTATTGTTTTTCTCTTCTCTTAGAGTATAAAACAAATGAAGACAGGAATTTCAAAACCTCCTGTTTCCTCAAAGTCTTTAATAATATCTTGAACTCAGTACAATTTAATAGAATTGATAAAACCTTAATTATAAGAATATTCAGATATTATTTTAACCTATAGAAGGAGCGTGTGGCCAAGACTACAGAAAGGTCATTCCAAAAGAAAATGACATATAAGAGTAAGACGGGATTTAACTAAAGAATAAATAAAGTTGTTTCAGAGGCAACGGCAGAGTAAGTTTCACTTAGAGGCTCACTGTGGCTGAATGAAACACCTTCAGAGAACTGTAAACACTTGGAAATTCATAAGGGAGAAAAGTAATGGTGACAATTAGGTAAAGAATGGGCATGAATGAACTTTTATGGTTTGAGAAGTGGATTAATTGGAGAACAACAGAAAGATATTGAATAATTTTAAACATGAAGAAGCACAATCATCTAATTAATCTTTTAGAAAAATTATTCTAGAAAGATACAGGGGATGAATTAAAAGAAGAGTGACCATACATCCCAGTTTGCATAAGAGAATTCTAGTTTATCATGTAACTCAATTTAAAGTGTCAAAATATTCAGTTTAAAAAATAAATTAAATAAATTAAAGGTGGTATATTTGTGAGAGGAGGTAAACCCCAAAATAGGTTAGTTAGAGATTCAATGCACAAATTCACATAAGTATTAAAAGCTGACTGAATCATGGGCATTAGTTGTAAAATACAGTGTGGCATATTGGGTATAATAAAAAAAAAATCTATATGACTGGACATTAAGTACTAGACGGGAGGAAAGGAAGGATGAGGCTGCTGAAGTAGGTAGAAACCCAGTCATTGGAGGTTTTACAAATCAAATGAAAGCATTTAGATTTTAGCTAAGGAAAATGTGAAACAACAAATGCAGTCTGAGAATTAGGGGAACATTGTTATATGTGTGCTTAAAACTAAACACTCAAGCTTCAGTATGGGGAATAAATTTACGAGACTACGACTAAAGTCAGAGCAAGTAGAAGACTTTTGTAGTAATATATTAAAGTAATTCAGAAAAAAAGGATAATAGACTAAGGTTGAAAAAGTGTTTCCTATGAAGTAGAATCACAGTGAAGCTTAGTGACAAATGAAATCAAATATGAAGGGAGAAGAGGAAATTTCAGATTATCCTTAGAATTCTATTTTGATAAACTAAAGTTTTGTTGAATCATTTAAGGTGAAAACCCTGGAGAAGAATAAATTTTGGGAATAGTTGATAACCTCTGCTTTGATATATGGTATTTAAGATATCTATAAGACATGAACACTATGTTTACAGACAACTGGATATAGAAGTACAGAATTCAGGAGAAAACTAATGAATAAATATACAGTTTAAAAAAGTTACCAGAATGTGGATTAACACACAAGTTATGTGAATGAAAGAAATTGCTAAATCATGTTTCAAGTGGCACATATTCATTTCAATTTATCATTGAAATGACTGGCGAAGAAGATAGACTTAATGTTAAACTCACCAAGTTATTTTACTAAAGGTATTCTCAACAAACTGAACTACAGCAACCTGCTTTATAGCCACTCCGTGAGTGTATAATGTATGACAGCTCCCACTATACATTATACATTGCTGATACAGAATGAAAAATGGCTCCTACAACATCACACGGCATTATAACGTATAATGTTTCCACCAACAGTGTATAAGGGCTCTAATTTCCCCATATTCTCACTGATATATATTTCAGCGAGTATATATATATATGTGTGTGTGTGTGTGTGTGTGTGTGTGTGTGTGTGTGTGTGTGTGTATATAAAAGAGCCACCCTAACAGTGTGGGGTAATATCTCATTGCAGCTTTGAATAACATTTCTCTGATGCTTACTGACATTGAGCACCTTTTAACATTTCTGATGATGATTTATATGTCTTCTTTGGAAAAAAGTCTACCTATTTTTTGTTGGATTATTTGTTTCTTGCTGAAGGAAATTAAAGAAAATCTAAACAACTGGAAATACACTCCGTGTCACGGATTGGAGATTAATATTGTAAAGATGGCAACCAAAGTGATCTACAGATTCAGTGAAATCACCAGTAGAATCTCAGCCAAATTTACTGAAAAAAATGGTGAATGAATTCTAAAATTCATATGGAAATTCAAAGGGTACAGAATAGGCAAAAACATCTTGAAAAAGAATAAAAGAGGAATATTCAATCTTTCTAATTTCAAAACCTACTATGAAGCTGCACTGTGCGACAGTGTGAAACTGGTGTAAAGATAGACATAAAGATCATGTAATAGAATTGAGAGTCTAGAAATAAATTCTTATATTTAGGTAAACTGATATTCTACAAGGGTGTCAAGAAAATATGATCAGAAAAGAATAATCTTTTCAACAAATAGTGGTGAAACAACTGGAAAGCCATTTGCAAAAAAATGAAGTTGAACCCCTAATTTAAAACATATGTAAAAATTAACTCAAAACGGATCATATAGGCTTACATATACAGGCTAAATCTACAAAATTATTAGAAGTTACATTGGAGAAAGTATTTGCCTTAGATTAGGCAAAAGTTTCATATACAACAAAAGCATTAATGATAAAAGAAAAAATAAATGAATTGCAATATTTCATTATGAAAACCTTTTTTTGTTACAAAAATACCATCAAAAATATGAAAATACCACCTATCAAATGGGATGCAATTCACGTATCTGACAATTCATGTATCTGACAAGACACTTGTATCCACAGTGAATAAAGAACTCTTTCAACTCAAAAACCATAAAAAATAAATAGACAAAATGAAAAATGAACAAAGGATTTGAATAGACATTTCTTTCAAAAGGACATGCAAATGGCCATGTGCGTAAAAAGATGTTCAGCATTATTAGTTATTAGGGAAATGTAAAGCAAAAACATGATTACGTGTCATTTAATACCCATTAGGATGACTAAAATCACAACAATCAACAGTAAGAAGAAATAGTAAACATGTGAATAAATCGGAAGTCTCAGATACACTGATGATGGTATTTTAAAGTGGTGCAGGTACTTTGGAAAGCACTTTGGAAGTTTCCTGAAATGTTAAACGTGAAGGCATATAATCTAGTCTTTCAACTTCGAGATATATATCCAAAAGAATTGCAAACATATATTCACCAAAAGATCTATACACAAATATTTATAGCAGCATTATTCAAATAACCAAAAGATGGAGAAGAAAAACCCAAATATCCACCACCTGATGGCTGAGCAAAAAAAAAAAAAAAAAAAAAAAAAGTCTATCCATACAATAGAATACATTTTTTTTAACAGTAAAAAATAATGAAGTACTGATTCATGCTACAACACAGATGAACCTTAAACACATTATGGTAAATTTAAAAAGCTAGACACAAAAGACCATGTATTTTATTATTTTATTTATTTGAAATATCCAGAATAAGTAAGTCCATGAAGACAGATAGTAGCGGTTTTCAGGCTGAAGAGGGGTAGAAATGGAGAGTGACCGCTAATGACTATGAGTCTATGGGGCTTCTTTTTTGGTTGATGAAAATGTTTTGGTATTACAGAGTGATGATGGTTGCACAACACTGAAAGCCCTAAAAACTACATTTGCACTTTAAATGGGTAAATTTAATTGTATATGAGTTATATTTTTGAAAAAAATGATTTTTAAGTAAAAAACGAAATAAACACTGAAAGTGTTTGTAGAGACAGGATCTTACTGTGATCCCCAGGCTGGTCTCAAATTCCTGGACTCAAGTAATCCTCCTGCCTCAGCCTCCCAAAGTGTTGGAATTACAGGAGTGAGCCAGTGTGCTATGCCACCAAATTATTCCTATGTTCTAACTCTTCAGCTATGCCATCAAATGAATCAGAATAATACAGGATACATATAAAGGTGAAAAAAAAATGTGAATGATGCCTCATATTGGCATAATACACATATACTCTCAATTCAAGAAAATGAGATTTACCTGCATTTTCTGAAGCATGAGATTTGTGTTAAATATTAAGGATCAACAAGTCAATACATATCGCTTTATGCCAGATTATGGGGGACTTTAAATGAAGTTGATCTTGTATTAAAATTGTTGAATATAGGTGATGGGTACAGATAATGATGCTATTCTGTTTTCTTCACCCATTTGAAATTGTCATAAAAATAAAAAAAAAAACTTAAAAGTGTATATTTTAAAACCACTGCTAGACACTGGAGAATATAAAAATAAATAAGCATGTCTTTGACCCTTAATGAGTTGGAAATTTAATGGAGAAATACTGTACTACATATCCAAAAAGAAATATTTAAAAAGAAAAATTAATCAAAGGATTGTGATGAAAGAGAGAGAGGTGGGTAGAGAAAGATGGCATCCTGCCAAAGTGTTATAAGGAAATGGCATTTCAGCTAAGATTTCAATAGGCAGAGTTGGGAGTGAAAAGCTGACAAGACAAAAGGTGGCAGGGTAGTTTCATGTTCAGAGCAGAGATTTGCTCTGGCGATAGCCTGAAGAATTTGTCTGACTGGTAGGAATCACAGAGAAGAAAACCAGCTATAAGACAATTGCAGTGTATCTATAACTGCAATAGATAGGGTTGAATAAAGGTGATAGCAGTTTTTTTTTTTTTTTTAAATAAGCCAGTTTGTTAAAATGTATTAGAAAGAATGCGTTCTTAAATAGCGAACGTTTTGTTTTTCAGTAATAACAGTAACAACCACCATCTTGTAACGTAAAGGACAACTAGAAGTCATTTAACCACATACTCATTTAAGGGATAAAACATTAATTTTTGTTCAGTGTGAGCAGCTGCTTTGATAAGAACATCAAGACTTCCTGTGTTTATCTATTCCATTCTTAGACATTCTCCCTCAGACCTAAGAAAGCTCATTGAGTCTTAGTTATTCTCTCAGAAATCACAGAATAAACCTTAGCCTCCTCCACATTATTTTCCTTCAATATTTTAGGATGGTCTTCTTGTCTGTCCTACTTCACTCTAGAATAAACATCCCCAGTTGCACACAGTTTTCAAATTTAAGTTGAGTATTTATGGCTTACTAAAGGATACTGATAAATCCAATCATGTAATCATTTTAGACATAAAGCAAAGAACCTAAGAAAATAAACAATAAAAAATATCCTCTGCAACTATAGCCACACTGTGTCCACGTGTACTGTCATTGCCATAGTGCTTGCCCCAGTAGTGCACAGAATTCACACAAAGAGTTTTGGAAAGCATGACTTCATCAATGATACCTTAGAGAAAACATGCTGATGTTAAAGGACGTCTTTTTACTTATTTATAAGAAGCAAACCAAAAGATATTTTCATTTTCAGTCACATTGTTTCCTATGACAGAAATAACAAATATCATTTTCTATTTCAATTTATTAAGGAAATAATAATAAAAATATTAATACTAAAAGTAAATATGGCCCTAAGAAATTATTTAATCCAGGCTCTTGGTGCTAAAGCTAATCTCTTTTCTTTTCACAGTTGAAATTATAATGGCCCAGGAAATTGGGGAGACATGATTAAGATCACATCATTAATGAGTTTGGAGGTCCCCGGGATCAACTGGGTGAACATGTAGGACCATCCTGTCCCATTTATAATAATTAAATTGTAGCTGAACAAATTAATTAACCATGTTTCAATGTTTATTATTATTATTATTACTTCAGCTCTTAGAAATCCTGTTTTAATTTTAAGTGCTATGATCCTCATTCCATCACTCACCCCTTTACAGCTTTCTCCCCTCCTCTTCCATCTGTGCAGTGGAAAGCCTCTAATATAATACTGAGCTGGAAAATCAGAAGTAGGAAGAAAGAAAAAGATGTCTTCTGTCTTATCTTGCACACTTATGTTCTGCTTCAAAGTGAAAAGCCAATAATATCTTTTAAAAGTTGTATTGACTAAAAAGCATTGTAATGAATGATGCAATTGTATTGCCTCAACATATGCTAAGTATTGTTAAATTTTGCTGTATAAAGTAATCATCTACAAATGTTAAATATACTTTGTTTGATTCCTAATGTTGCAGATAACTAATAAATTGATGTAAATTAGCAGTCTTGGTTTGAAAGATGCTTACAGAAGCATATTAGTCAGGCTTCTCTAGAGAGACAGAACCAATGGGATATATAGAGAGATAATATGAGAGGGGATTTATTAGTGGAATTGGCTGTCATAATCATGTATGCTGAGAAGTCCCACAACAGGCCAACTGCAGGTTGGAGACCCTGGGATACTGATAGTGTGGCTTAGTCTAAGTCCGAAGGCCTGAGAACCAGGGAAGTCAATGGTGTTATTCGAAGGCCAAAGGCCTGAGAACCCAGAGCCCAACTGGTGTAAGTCCTGGAGTCCCAAGGCCACAGAGCCTGGGGTCCTGATATTTGAAGTCAGGAAGAGAAGAGTGTCCAGGATTTGGGAGAAAGAGAGAGAGAGAGAGAGAGAGAGAGAGAGAGAGAGAGAGAGAGAGAGAGAGAAAATGCTTTTCTCTTTTTTCTTCTATCTGAGTCCCTAGCCAATGAAATGGTGCCTGACCACATTTAGGGTGGATCTTCCCCACTCAGTCCATTGACTCACACATCAATCTCTTCCAAAAATACCCTCAGAGACACAACCAGAAGTAATGCTTTACCATTTCTCTAGGTGTTACTTAGTCCAGTCAAGTTGACACCTAAAATAAACTAAGGCAAGGAGTGACTTGGAAAAATATTCATTGGTTATATATGTTTATAAAAATATACAGAGTGCCTACTTCTTGGAGATTCTCAGATCATATTGTTACAGTAGCAAAGTTAAAACATTTGACAAGTTTTTCTCTAAAACATCCTCTTCATTCTTTTTGAAAACATGTCAGTGTGCACGTGTGTGTGTGTGTTTGTGTGTGTGCATGTAAGACGTGTTGGTTTGTTTGTATGTATGTTTTGTCTGGGTTTTTGTTCTATTTTTCCCCACATATAAATAACACATGAACATAGGTAAATATGCATGATTAAATAATAACTCATTGAATTTTTAAGAGTTCACAGTATTGGGCTTACCATATGCTTATGCAATTTATTATTATTCTCTTTTTTGACAGTGGCTGTATAACATACAACCTTCTGCTAAAGTACCATTATTTCCCAGATACTTTTGTTTGAATTCAGACATTGTACTTGAAACCAGGAAAACTGCCTTTCAAAAGTAAAACAAATGATCCATATACTTATTTATCAAGGAAGGGCAACACTCTATTAACAATTATTGTTAAAGAGTAATCTGCTAATCATGTCTAATTTAAGCTTAAAGTTTTTATATTTTAAATATTTTTGATAAAAATATGTGTAAAATATATTAATTACTTATTTCTTTCACTAAGGGCACAGAACATAGTTTTACGATTACTTTATGATGAACTGATAATTTCTAGACATTGGTATGACACAGTAGTATCTTTAGAAATAATTGAAATACAAGTATGATTGAATTCAACAAATTTATATTGATAATAACTGTAAGTTTCTCTTAACTGCTTTGTCTTTATACACATTTGCTCTTTACATTTTATCAATTTATTTTTATTTAAATGCAACTAAAAACGATAAAAATAAAATATTTAAATTTATGCAGGTGTTACGTTATAGCTGTTTTACCCTACCCACAGAAGCATATAGAAATGTAACAATGGAACAGTACCTAAACAGAGCTCATTAGATGTTTGTCTAAAATTAGATTGAAAAGACAATAAAGAATTAGAGAGCTTTCCAATACACAGGCTATATGCAATACTTAATAACCAATATGGTTTGTGTACTGCCTAATGAGCTTCAGCACCAGACACAGTGCGGAAGCAGGATTCTGAAACTCTCCATCTGTATGCCCTTTGGGTGCAGCATCCTTAAGAGAACTGAGGCTTTTGGAGTATAGGCCAAGGGCAGCTGCAACTCTGAAAAGTATTTGAAACCATTTGGAATTCATTCAATAAATTAACAACTACTGTGTTCAAACCAGTGTGTACTGGCTGAATATTAGGCCTTTTTCTATAAACGTTAGCATGGGGAATGAGGTAAGTGACATGTATTTTAATTGCTCAGATACACACACAGACACACAAAAACACACACACACATAGGCTGCATATATGTGTGTATTAAATATACATATATTTAATTTTCTTGGCTGGTTCCAGGTGAATTTTGGATTGTACATGTGATGGATAAGAGTTCTTCAGTTATTTTTGCATTTCAAACATCATTTTTAATATTTAATTTCAAAAAGAAATTCCTGAAAGGTACCCTCTTATTTAATAATTATAACATTGAAAAACATGATTATATCTAGATTACCTTTAAGAGGCAAGAAAGTCTTTATAATTATCTGAACAATGATTTAATATTAAGAATTTTCAAAATACTACCTAGGATAAGAAAAATTAGATACATATAATTAAAATGATTATTTAAAATTGTGCTTTGTACAGGGAGGAAATTTATAATAATTAGATAACCATGATTGCCAGTTATTCAGATGAAAATTTTCTACATGATCACTTAAGAGGAGTAAAAGGTGGATAGTTCAGACTGTTGTTATTAAATTCTTTCCTTGTATCTTAAGAAAAGCTTGATACATTTTTAATATCCCAAAAAGAAGGAATATTTTTTAAAAGTGCCATAGTTTCAAAAGTTGGCTAGTTTCTCAGTAGCTCACATTGTTTTCTTAGAGATTTTAGTGTCACACTCAACAATGTAACCAGAGTCAAGAAATAAATGGCACACACTAGAAGAACTGTAGGAATTATCTTGCTTTCAAGCCTTAAAGTTAATAGAAAAACACCATCTGTGTCTATTCATTAGCATGAACATAATAAATAACTATGACAACAAAAAAGGTTTTATTTGAATTCCGTTTATCCTATTTCTGCTCTTCAGTCTTGCTCATGTGCATAAGGAAAAGCTGTCTTGAAAAATACCTCAACCATATTTTATGTATAACCTATTGACTTAGTTCAACTGTACAGCTATGGAATTAGTAGAGCTCCAGGAGTATAAATTGTCTCAATTTTTAAGAATAGAATTTTTGTGGAGGTTTTAGGTGGTAATATATCAAGCTTTGTCTTTGAAATATACATTTATACATATAGCTCACAGCTCAAATATTTCTCTTCTCAAGTACAAAATATCTAAAATTTAAATTATAAAAATTGTCTAAATAAATATTTAATTTCTGTTCATTTTTTTTTTTTTTTTGTCAAATGGGCTGTCTTTTGCTAATACAAGTATAAACTTCTCATGATCAGATTCTACTTTCTCACAAACTTGTTTCACTGTATTTTATTATACAACTATTTAATGATTTGGTTTCTTCTTTTTAAAAATTTAACCTCGAAAATCAATATTTTTGGCTTTTTTCCCCACAGTTGCCTTGAAACACATAAATCATTAATGTTTTTAAAAAACAGATCAGGAAGAATTCATATATTTGAAATGAATGCCTATGTGTGGCCTTAATAAATCAATGTAAGTAGAAAAAAAAATTTCATTTGTGTGCTTCAAATCTCTTAGGCTAGTTCTGTGATTGATTTAATGTTACTTATTAAAACAAATAGGTTAACTAAATTAAAATGTTACAATCCATTAATGAAATTTCATAAAAAAACTATAAGATAATTTTTAATTACTTGAATGAATAAATTTAGTTTTTATACATTTAGTACTAATATTTTCATTATATTTCTTAAAAAGTAAAGCAAAATGTTATTTAAGTTATTTTAATTTATCTAATTTTATAAAATTATCTAATTTTAAAAAGCATATGATTACAGAAAGAAAAACTTTTTTCCTAATATTGTGATCTAGACCATTTAAATGTGTAGCTTGTCATATAAAAGACAGTTACTAATCTACTAGACAATACATTTTACCATTTACGGTTTTACAAAGGACACAAAATATTCAAGGACAAATCCTTAGATTATCCTAAGAAAAATCCTTAGATTATCCAAAGAATATGTTTGTAATGAGAAAGAACTCACTGATACTATCTCTGTGAAACCAAAGATGATACAGTTACAGAAGGTATTTCGTAAGGATCGAACCAGATAACTGCTATGGAAGTAAAACAAACAAAACTTAGAAAATATGTTTGAAATACCACATTATTACTCAAGTATCAAATGTTTCAAATGAACTTTTGGCATATTCTGAACTTATAAATTAATCCTAGCCACATAACCTTGATTTTGCCAACACAATTGAATTAACTATATCCCACTCTCTGCTACTCCACATCGCTAAAAGATGAGTCTGACTCAAAATAAAAATGTAGAAAGCTGATATCAGTAAGATGGTAGAATAGGAATCTCCAGACCCCTTTATCCTCCTACAGAGATGTTGAACCAACAATACACAGATTAATTTCCTTTGTGAGAAACAGTGAAAACAGTTAAGAGTCTCCTGAACCCTAGGTGAATGCAAAATCAGCTGCATCAAAACTGGTTAAAAAAAAAAAAAAAAGTGTCACTCACTCATTAGAGCCCTACCTGCTAGCTCAGTAAAGTACAATTGAGAAGGAATTTCCAGTTTATGTCTTCTCCCTGGAAAGGGGAATGAAAGACTGAAACACATGTCCAAAGTCAACACTTTGCAAGGGGCTGCCAGAGGAACAAGTTTCTGTTTTGCCTGAATCTAAGCACTGAGAAAGTTTTAGTCTGGGGAGTCTCTGAGAACAAAGACAAATGTTTAGACTACATAAACTCACTTGCCAAAGTCTTCCTCACCTCAACTCAGTGCTGAAGGGGTGAGAGAAAATCCTCAACTTGTAACTTCTTCATGGAGAGGAAAAGAGGTAGAATGTGTGCCCAACATTCTGGTTTTTTGGAGGGTAGCCACAGGGACCAGTTTCTGTTTTTGTCCATGTCAAAGTGCTGAGAGGACCCAGCGTATTCTAGATGTCTGACGGCCCTTGAGAAGCAAAGAGAACTGGGCTACCTGGTGCTGCTGCAGAGGATTTGGAATAAGCAGATGGAGGCTGAAACAACTTGATGGGCTCTCTCTCAGTGGGTAAAGTGTTTACCCAACATTCTGACTTGTGGGGACACTGTTTGAGGGACCGTTTTTTGTCTCATCTAACTCAGAGTCCTGACAGGACCCAGCATATTCTAGGATCCTGGAGGTTGTTGAGAACAAATGAAAGCTGTGTGGCTTGCAGCAGCTACAAAGAATCTTCAGTGTCATGGGCAAACACCAGAAAGAGCAAGTGATTACAAGGTCCTAAAAAAGAAACTGGCAAACTCCTCTAATTGGGATATTTATACACAGATGTTCAAGGAAGATACATATACAGAAAATGTTGGAGAAACAATCAGAATCTGTAGCTTGGCTGATTGACAGAGGTCTTGCCCTGTATGATGTCAGTTTTCAAAGATGGGGAGAAGTGGCTGTTTTTTCAAATGAATGAATTCCAACAAAAAGTTACAAGACACGTGGTAAAACAACAAAACGTGGTCCATTCCAAATTAAAACTCTAGAGACTGGTCATAAAGAAGTGAAGGTACACAGATTACCTTTGAAAAAATTGAAAATGACAGTCATTAAGGTGCTCAGTGAGCTCAGGAAAATTAAGCATAATGAAAATGAGAATATTAGCAAAGAGATAGAAATTATACAAAGAATCAAATAGAAATTTGGAGGCTAAAATACAATAAATGAATTGAAAAATGTAGTAGAAGGATTCAATAGAAGACTTGACAAGAAGACAAAAGAATCAGTCAACTCAAAGACAGGTCATTTGAAGTTTTCTTGTAAGAGTAGTAATAATAATAATAATAGCAATAACAATAATAAAAATAATTTAAAAGTGTAAAGAAAGCATAATGGAACATCATCAAGCAAACCAATATATATAGTGGAGTTTGCAGAAGGTGAATAGAGAAGAGGAAAGGAAAAAAGCTTATTTAAAAAAAAAAATGACTGAAAACATCCCAAATCTGGAAAAGGAACATGACACCCAGAATCACAGAGTCCAAAAACTTTTAACTAGAAAGAACACAGATATGTGTCCTTCAAAACTAAAGGAGAAAAAAAAATATGCCAAGATAATGAAAAGCGGTAAGAATTCATCATCTCTAGACCAGTCTTATTTTAAAATACAGTAAAAGGAGTTGTTCAAAATGAAACAAAAGGATTTATACAACAACATGACAGCATATGGAAGTCTAAAGCTCACTCACTGGTAAAGGTAAGTATATACAAAACCACAGAACACTCTAATACTGTACTGGTGCACAAATTGTTTTTAATTATGGTATAGAACATTAAAAGTATAGAAAAATTACAAAAATAACTATAAGTATAAAAATACATTAATGAATACACATATAAGCATATAAGCAATATGTAATTTCTGATATCAATAACAATGTGCGTGGAGAGAGAAGTAAAAGAATAGATTTTTTGTATGCCATTAATGTTAGTTAATATTAGCTTAAAATAGAATGCTTTTATCACAATATATTTAATGTAAACTTCATAGTAACCACAATAGAAATACCCATTAAAGAAAATTAAAACGGAATAGAAGCATGCCACTACATGTAGCCGACTGCCACTACTATTACTTGAGACCATCATTACAACAGTTACTACTGTTACTGCTTGAGACTGTCACTACAAGACTGAATGAATGGTCGAACGTAGAAATGATAACAGAAAACAAAAGTAACTATTTTAAGGAAAGGCTAGCATGGGGAAGAAGAAGAGAGCTCCCTGCTTCTAGTGAGGAAAGGCAGCCCCTAAGCTTCCACAGCCCTTCTTATTTATTGAATAACAAGAGCAAGAAGTAGGAGGTAACAATTGGTCAGCTGCTTAATTGATCACAGGTTCATATTGTTACTGACAGGCTTCAATTATGCCTCATCATTAAAAAAAAAAAAAAATTGATGCGGCCTCCAACAACTACAAACGGTCAGCAAAATACAAAGCAAGAGAGCAAGAAAAGGACTAAAGAGCTACAAGACAGACAGAAACAACTAAGAAAAGGCAATTGTAAGTACTTCCCAATCAGTAATCAATTTAAATGTAAATAGATTGAACTCTAATCAAGAGAAATAGAATGGCTAAATGTATTTAAAAAATAAAAATAAGATTCAACTATGCACCCTCTACAAGGGACCCATTTTATATTTAAAGAAATACATAGGCTGAAAGGGAAAGGAATGGAAAAGTTATTCTATGTAAATAATAATAAAAAAGTAGAAATGACCAAACTTATCTCAGACAAAATACACTTTGAATCAAAAAGTGTCACAAAAGACGAAGACATCATAGAATAACAAAAGAGTCAATTTACTAGGAAGATATAACACATATATGTACTCAACTTCAGAAAACTCAATTATATGTGACAAACACCGACTTAAGAGAAGGCAGAAATAAAATATAACACAATAACACTAGGGAGTTTCAACTCCGCTTTCAAAAATGGATAGAGCATTCAGACAGCAAATCAATAAGGAAACAGTGGGTATGAAAACACTGTAGGCCAATGGTACCTAACAGACATATACAGAACACTCCCCCAACAGCAGCAGAAAAGACTTCCCTCTCAAGCACACTCAAAGCATTCTCCAGGATAAATCACATGTCAGATATAAAAATCTGAACAAATTTAAAAAGGTTTAATCATTCCAATAATCTTGTCTAATCAAAACAGAATGAACCAAACAATAAATGCTTTTGGGGATGGAAACCCCATTCTCCATGATGTGCTTATTTCACATACATAACTGTATCAAAGCATCTCAGGTACCCCATAAAAATACACACTTACTAGGTACCCACAAAAATTTAATAAAAGTTAAAACTAATTTAAAAAGAAATCAATATTGAAAGAAAAATTGAAATTTCACAAATATGTGTAAATTAAATAACACATCTGACCCAAGGAATCACAGAAGATGTCAAAAGGGAAATTAGAAAATATCTTGAAACAAATTATAACATAGCAAACTTAAGAATGCAGCAAAAGTGGTACTAAGTGGGAAGCTTATAACGGTATATACCTTTGTGTAAAAAAAAAAAAAAAAAAAAAATACTTATCTCGGCCAGGAACAGTGGCTCACACCTTTAATCCCAACACTTTGGGAGGCCAAGGCAGGCAGATCATGAGGTCAAACGTTTAAGACCAGCCTGGCCAACATAGTGAAACCTCGTCTCAACTAAAAATACAAAAAATTAGCCAGGCATGGTGGCAGGTGCCTGTACTCCTAGCTACTCAGGTTGAGACAGGAGAATCGCTTGAAAATGGGAGGTGGAGGTTTCAGTGAGCCGAGATCACGCCACTGCACGCCAGCCTGGGCGATAATGCGAGACTTTGTCTCAAAACAAACAAACAAACAAAATACTTATCTCAAATAAGCAACCTAATCTTCTATATGATGGAACTAGAAAAAGAAGAACAAACTAAGCCCAAAGTTAGCCGAAGGAAGGAAATAATAAAGGTCAGAGAATAAATAAGTGAAATCAAGACTAGAAAACTTAATATAGAAAAATTAATAAAACTATGAGTGGGCTTTTTGAATAATTTATTTTAATTGACAAATCTTTAGCTAGCTTAAGAAAAAAGAGAGAAGACTTAGATAAATAAAATTATTAGTGAAAGACAAGACATTGTACCTGTTGCTACAGACACAAAAAGGATTATAGAAACTGTTATGAACAATTATACACCAACAACCTGGATAACTTAGAAATGGATACACTCCTAGGAAAATATTACCAATAATAAATCATGAAAAAAAAAATAGAAAGTTCTAACAGACCTACACACAACAAGGAGGTTGAATCATGGTCAAAAGCCTCCCAACAATGAAAAATCCAGGACCAGATTGCTTTACTGGAGAATTCTACCAAACATTTAAACAACTCATACTAATCCTTCTTAAATGCTTCCAAAAGAAATGAAGAGGAGGAACACTCCCAAACCCATTTTATTCAGCATTACTCTGATACCAAAGCCAGACAAAGACACCATGAGAAAAGAAAACTATAGGCAAATATCCCTGATAAACACAGATGCAAACATCTTAAAAATATTATTTAGCTAATTGAATTCAATAGTACATGAAAAGGATCTTGCACCATGATCAAGTACAATAGTTACAGAGATCTGCTGTACAACAACGTTCATCTATTACTGTACCTACAGTACAGAACTGTACTGTATACTTAAAATTGTTAAGGAGGTAGATGTTCTGTTATGTGTTTTCTAACCAAAATAGTAATAATAATAATAAAACATAAATGCAAAGAAAAAATGGAGTTGGGGAGGGATTGCTAGGCACTGTTCATTTAAATAATCAGGAACCTTACCAAAATTTTAAAGCTTGACTTCTACCACTATCAGGATGCTTTTGGAATAAGACAAATATGCTACATGGTGATTTGGATTTTTAATTCATTTGCATTATATACAACTTCCAGAAGAAAATAATAAAACAACATCTTAGGTTGTTTTACTTTGAAGAATGACACAATTTTTAATAAAATACTGTGGTTAAAATCTGATTTATTTGAGTATGGCTTTGTAAATTTCTTCAGTGAGCTGCAAAAGGAAACAGATTTTTGCACTTTTTCCAGTTATGTAACTTTAAAACAACCAGCAAGTACATATTTACAAAACACAAAAGAACTTTGATAGCTGACAGTTTAGCTACAAAATAACTCAACAAATTAGTAAAACAATGAATCGATTTATTGATGCTATTTTATCTATGGCGAGTCTGTAATGTATAGTAGAAAGAATAAGGGCTTTGTTGCAAGACAGACCTAGGGACATCCTGATTACATGTGACCAATTGTAAATTAAGCTTTCCTGAGTTTCAATGTAGACGGTAACTTAGATTGTCTTTAAACTCATTACTACCACTATCTGAAAAGTACCACTGCACACAGGGAAAAAACGAAACAGCTATGTGTGTACTTACTGAACTCGGCTTCTTGACCACCATTGTTTGAAATAAAGGTACCTTGGATATTTCGGATTGTAATTCATAGAGTTTGAGTACATAAAGAACATCTGTTTGGAACTGATGTTTTACATAGATCAGCATAACAGACATACACAAAGAGGTCGAGGGAGGACCCTGAGGATCCCGATAGTTTTCCAGATCTTTTCCTGAGATCTCAATGGACTCTTGTTTTATTTCTGCATAATAAACTTTCTGATTTTATGCCTCTAATAGATCTTACCCTTCAGTTTCCCAAAACATAAAGAAGTGAAAATGTTGCCTTACTACCTTGCAGGGTCAGGCAGTCTTCAGTGCAGGTAGCAGGTGCTCAATAAATGTTAACTATCACTTTTTACTTAGGAAGCTAATTAGGTAAAATCAGAACTTGGCTCAAAGCATTTAACACCAGAAGGAACCTAAGAGCTATGAATCTGAGAAGGCTGGAGATAATCTCTGATGCATTATGTATTTCTATAAATAATCACATTTTCTTTGAAAAATATTCTATAATTCTAATCTTGTCCTCAAAGACAATTTCTGTTAAAGAAAATATAGTTGGTCCTCTGTATCCATAGATCTGAACCTGTGAATTCAATCAATTGGGGATAAAAATAATTTGGAAAAATAAATAAATGATAAATAAAAATACAATAAAATAATGCAAATAAAATACCGTATGATAACTATTTTCATAGCATTTACATTGTATTAGGTATTATAAGTAATCTAGATATTATTTAAAGTATATGGAATAATGAGTGTAGGTTACATGCAAATAATATGCCATTTTACTTAAGGAACTTGAGCAGTCATGGACTTTGATATCTATGTGGTTCCTAGAACCAATCCCCTACAGATACGGAAGGACAACTGCATGCGTTATTTGTTAAAGGATTTTCATCTTTAACTGCTTAATTTTCATCAATATTAGATAGTAAAGGATCACACGTCACTGGAAATTAGGTTAAAAGAACAAGAATGTGGACTGCGACTTAATCATGCAATACAATTGACCATCTTTCATTGTGTCATCCAGGCATTGGTACTTGCAACATAATTCTTATGAAACATATTTTTCAAGTTTTAATAGCAGTTATCTCTTGAATGATTCAGTTATGGGTCATTTTATTTTCTTCCTTATCTTTATACTTTGTAACTTATCTTAAAATATAAATGAATATATATTATTTTTGCAATAAAAGCATACAATAAAATGAAATGGATAACTAGGAAGATGGTAGGTACTCTGGTATAATTAATATTAGAAAGAACTGCTCAATATTAATAATACTAAGATCAAAATATTTGCTCATGGAAAACATTTTTCATGCTCAATACATAATACTAAATAATCCTATCCAAGAACCCTATTTACTCAATTTTTAGGTAAATGAATCAGATGTACCAATTGTCATTTCTTCCATTTATTTCTCCAAATATTTATTGCATCCTTGCTGCATATAAAGTATTGATCTAGACTCTCTTTATTATTTTTGGTTTTATTCTTGATAGCTTTTAAAATTTGCTATGCTCTAATAATATTTTCTATATTTATAACAGTGTCATGACACACAAGAGTGTGAGTATCATCCATCCAAGTAAAACAAAAATTAAAAATCACAATAAAATACAAACTCTTGCATGTTATTGATCTATTTTTGTAATGAGAGCAGATCAAAGCTAACATATATAATAACATTATTCTCAAAAGTGTGTTGATGAAAATCATGAATTTCAGAGTGAGAAGCATGAGTCTGAGTCTTAGCTCTGTCAGTAGCTAGTTATATGACCTTGGACATGTTACTTACTTTTCTGTATGCCTCAGCTTTATCATACCTTTAAAAAGGCATAGGGATGTTAAGAGGATTAAAATAAATGAGAATGCAGCTCAGTAAATGTAAAATAACAAATAGGATATGTAAATAGCAAATAGGATATGCACCATATAATAGAAACTATGTTATTATTTTCACCCACTATGGGACTGAGTGTTGCCTGAAATGTTAGCAATCTTGATCAAATAAATCATTTGGAAAATGATGAGAATTGTTATTTTCAGACATAGAAATCTAACTTAACTACTTGTGTAAATCTAAACCTACTTATTACAAATAATTCTAGCTCACTTCACTGTGCATGTGTGATATAGAATCTCCAAATCTCATGGATGTGAATTTTCAGCTTTATACTCTGAATAGATAACTCACAAGAACAACTTTTGAACTGACAGACTGGAGCTGGGCTTGACATGGGATATCATTATTTTTACAATGAGATTAATTGTGTGTGTGAAAGCATGGTAAAAGCCATTGATAGATTTTTTCAAAATAAATTGACTGGCACAGTACCACTGATAAATGCTGTGTATGGACAGAGGAACATAAACCTGCAAAACACATTGCCTTTCATTCCTTATCATAACATAAAACTCTTTGGAAAATAGGAAAGAACATTTTTAATCTTACAGAAATTTTGAGACATCTCCGAGGAAACTATTGTTAAGCATTTTCCTTTATTTAGCTATCCATGAGCAACACAATTCAGTATGTTTGTAACAGAAATCATTCTACTATCCCCAATCCCGCCCTTGCCATGTGTAATCAACCACTTACCCAAGATAGAACTTTGGAAGTAATCCTTGAGTCATCTTTCTCAAGCAACATTCCACCTGAATTTAGTCAATTACTCACAAATCAAAAAGGTTTACATTTCTCATGTTCATCCCTTCCATAATCTTTACTTAACCCATATATCTCCAAGTTTAGACAAAGTCTTTTCCTCCTGATTTACTCTAAAAATCCTCCAGTTGATCTCCCTGACTCTAGTTTTGAAATCAATCTTTTATGCCTTTGCCAGAAAAATTTATTTTAAATGTGTTTGAAACATTTCAACTATTTTCTGCTGCCTACAATACCCTGATCAGTTTCATCAATGAAGAAAATAAACTTTCACAATTGACCCAGGCTTTTTAAACTTCCTCAAACAGAAAACTCATTTATAGCCAATGTTGCCTTTCTTGAACCTGCTTCTCCTATGCCTTCCACCAACTACTCCCAACATCCAGCTTTATCCCCCAGCCCGCAACTCAGTGTAGTACCAATTCTATCTAGTCCAAATATACCTGTGGAAAATCACTATTGCTGCACTAATTAAACTGCATTATGATTATCTGTCTCTCTGTAAACCTAGGTGGTTAACTCTTGTAAAGGGAGTAGTATGGGATTAGGGTAACAACTTTGAGATTAAACAAGCCTTTGTCAAATTTTGGTCAGCAATTTACCACTATGTAATGTTGGGCATATATTTAATTTCTCCATACATCAAATTCTATATTCAAAAAATGAGTTGTTGAGAGATATAAGTGAATATAATATCTGCAATTCATTTTGAAATCTTTCAACATATATGTGATATTTAAATTTGATCAGAAATACACACCCACTACAGAATGATAAATTAATATTTGAAATATTCTAGTCAAATGTTCACATCAGGCCTGTAGTTACTCCAATGTTTTCAACCCCTTTTGTCTGTGCTAAATATAAAAAGATTCGTTATTTACCATTATAAATTATTTAAATATTATTTAAGTAATTGATTTGCTTGTTTAATAAGTTGTTCACTATTTATGTTAGAAAGATGCTCACTGCCTATCCATTAGTTAGTAGTCTGTTTTGATGCTGCTGATAAAGATATACCTAAGACTGGGCAATTTACAGAAAAAAAAAAAAGAAGTTCAATGGACTTTCAGTTCTACATGACTGAGGAGGGCTCACAATCATGGAAGAAGGCAAGGAGGAACAAGTTACATTTTACATGGATGACAGCAGATAAAGAGAGGACTTGTGCAGGGAAACTCCCATTTTTAAAAGTATCAGATCTCATGAGACCCATTCACTATCATGAGAATAGCATGGAAAAGACCCACCCCATGATTCACTCATCTCCAACCAAGTCCCTCCCACAACACATGGGAATTATGGGAGCTAAAAGATGAGATTTGAGTAGGGACACAGAGCCAAACCATATCATTTAGCCCCTAGCCCCTCCCAAATCTCATGTTTTCACATTTGAAAACCAATCATGCTTTCCCAATGGTCCCCCTAAGTCTCAAATCAATTCAGCATTAACTCAACAGTCCACAGTCCAAAGTCCCATCTGACACAAGGCAAGTCATTTCTGCCTATGATCCTGTAAAATCAAAAGCAAGTCAGTTACTTGCTAGATATAGTGAGGGTACAGACATTGGGTAAATGCAACCATTCCAAATGATAGAAATTGACCAAAACAAAGGGACCACAGGGCCCCTGAAAGTTCAGCAGGGCAGTCAAATCTTACAGCTCCAAAATGATATCCTTTGACTCCATGTCTCACATCTGGGTCATGCTGATATAAAAAGTGGATTCCTATGGTCTTGTGAAGCCTTACCCTTGTGGTTGTGCAGAGTATAACCTCTCTTTCAGTTGCCTTCATGTGCTGGTGTTGAGTGCCTGTAGCATTTCTGGGAGCATGGTGCAAGCTATCAGTGGTTCCACCATACTGGGGTCTGGAGTATGATGCCCCTCTTCTCACAGCTCCACTAGGCATTGTCTCAGTAGGGACTCTGTGTGGAGGCTCCCACTCCACATTTCCCTTCTGCACTGCCCTAGCAGAGGTTCTCCAAGAGGGCCCTACCCCTACAGCAAACTTCTGCTGGGCATCCAGGCATTTTCACACATTTTCTGAAATCTAGGCAGAGGTTCCCAAACCTTAATTCTTGACTTCTGTGCACTTGCAGGGTCAGTACCATGTGGAGACTGCCAAGGTTTGAGGCTTGCACTCTCTGAAGCCACAGCCCAAGCTCTATGTTGGGCCCTTTCAGCCAGGGTTATAATGGCTGGGATGTAGGGCACCAAATCCCTAGGCTGCATGCAGCATGGGGACCTTGGGCCTGACCCAGGAAACCACTTTTTCCTCCTAGGCCTCTAGGAGAGGGAGAGGCTGTCGTGGAGACCTCTGATATGCCCCGGCCACATTTGCCCCATGGTCTTGGGGATTAACATCTGACTCCTCCTTACTTATTCAAATTTCTGCAGCCTGATTGAATTTCTCCTCAGAAAATGGGATTTTATTTTCTATCACATTGTCAGGCTGCAAATTTTCAGAACTTTTATGCTCTGTTTTCTTTTTAAAACTGAATGTCTTTAACAGCACCCAAGTCACCTCTTCAGTGCTTTGCTGCTTGGAAACTTCTTCTGCCAGATACCCTAAATCATCTCTCTCAAGTTCAAAGTACCACAAATCTCTAGGGCAAGGACAGCATGCCGCCAGTCTCTTTGTTAACACATAACAAGTCACCTTTGCTCCAGTTCCCAGCAAGTTCCTCATCGCCATCTGATACCACCTCAGCCTAGATTTAATTGTCCATATCATTATTGGCATTTTGGTCAAAACCATTCAAAAACTCTTTAGGGAGTTCCAAACTTCCCCATATTTTCCTGTCTTCTTGTGAGTCCTCCAAACTGTTCCAACATCTGCCCGTTACCCAGTTCCAAAGTTGCCGCTACATTTTTGGGTATCTTTTCAGCAATGTCCTATTCTCCTGGTACTAATTTACTGTGTCAGTCCATTTTCATGCTGCTGATAAAGATATTCCCGAGACTGGGCAATTTACAAAGAAAGAGGTGTGATGGACTTACATTTCAATGTGGCTGGGGAAACCTTGCAATCATGGCAGAAGGCAAGGAGGAGCAAGTCACATCTTACACGGATGTCAGCGGGCTAAGAGAGGACTTTTGCAGAGAAATTACCAATTTTGAAACCATCAGATCTCATGAGATCCATTCACTATCACATGAACAGCATAGGAAAGACCCATCCCCCCATGATTCAATCATCTCCCACCAAGTCCCTCCCACAACATGTGGGAATTACGGGAGCTACAAGATAAGATTTGAGTGGGGACAGAAAGCCAAACTGTATCAGTTAGCAAGAAGTTTTTTTTAGAAATTCTACTTTGCATGTATCAAACAAAAGAATCCAGCGAAACCAATAACTTATACGCTTTAGAAATGCATCCCAAACTTAGGAGTCCAATCATACCTATAATCAAAGCTGACAGGAGAGCTTGTTGATATTTCTGCTAGAATATTGTTTTATGTACCAGAAGAAGCATTTTGTGCACAGTGCTGATGAGAGCACACAGGGACAGAAAACTAGTTCTTCCCAGAGCTTAGAGAACACGAGGAAGATTATCACTGAGCCTGCTTGCCAAAAAGATTTTATATGGACAAATTCTTGTCTGAGACTTGCATTCAATTGAAACATACTTCTTTGTAGCAATGTAAAGAGATAGAATACCTTGCCCTATCACTAAGGCTACTGATTTCTACCAAAGAAATTATATCGTAGTGAGTGAAAACATTTCTTAAATAAATATACATTAATGAAATAACTTTGATTATTCGAAACTATAGAACTTAGTATGTGCAGACATATCTTGGAGATATGGATTTGATTCCAGACCATCACAATACAAGGAATATTCCAACAAGGTGAGTTAAAAGAATCTTTTGGTTTCTCACTGCATGTAAGTGTTATGTTAGTCAGGCACCGTGGTTCATGCCTGTAATCCCAGCAATTTAGGAGACTGAAGCAGGAGAATTGCTTGAGCCCAGGGGTTTCAGACCAGCCTAGGCAATGTGGCAAAATCCTGTGTCAACAAAAAATACAAAATAATTAGCTGGGTGTTGTGGCTCATGCCTATATTCCCAGCTACTTGGGAGGTTGAGGTGGAATGACTGCTTGAGCCCACAAGTCAAGGCTTCCATGAGCCATAATCATGGCACTGTACTCCAGCCTGGATAACAGAGCAAGATCTTGTCTTGTCTCAAAAAAAAAAAAAGAGAGAGAGAGTTATGTTTAAAGTATACTATAGATTATTAAGTGTGCAATAGAATTATGTCTAAAAATGCATTACACACCTTAATTTAAAAATACTTTATTGCTAAAAATGCTAATAATCAACTGAGCCTTCAGCAAGTGCTCAACTTTTTGCTGATGGAAGGTCTTACATCTATGTTGATGACTGCTAACTGTTTAGGGTGATGTTGCTGAAAGTTTAAGTGGCTGTGGAAATTTATTAAACTAAGATAATTCAATTTTCCACATTGACTCTTCCTTTCACAAAAGATCTCTCTGTAGCATGTGATGTGCTTCTTGACAACATTTTATTCATAGTATAACTTCTTTCAAAATTAGAGTCAATCTTCTCAAGCTCTGACACAGTTATAAACTAAGTTTATGTATCAACTAAATACTTGGTTGTCATTTTGACAATGTTTACAGCATCTTCACCAGAAGCAGATTTGATCTCTGAAGACATTTTCTTTGCTCATCCATAGGAAGAAACTTGTCATTGGTTCAAATGTTACCATGATATTGCAGCAATTCAGTTACATCTTCAGGCTCCAATTGTAATTCTACCTATCTTGCTCTTTCTACTACATCTGTAGCTCCTTCTTCCATTGAAGTCTTGAATTCCTTAAAGTCATGCAGGAGGATTAGAATCATCTTCTTAGAAACTCCTATTCATGTTGCTATTTTGACCTCTTATAACTCAGAAATTTTCTTAATGGCATCTAGAATGGTGAAACCCTTCCCGAAGGTTTTCAATTCACTTTACTCCTGTCCATCAGAGGAATCACTATCTATGGCAGCTATATCTGTACAAAGTGTATTTCCTAAATAATAAAAGTTGTAAGCCAAAATTACTCTTATAACATTGGGCTGCAGAATGGATTTTTCATTAACAGGCATGAAAACAACATTTATCTTCCTGCAAATCTCCATCAGAGCTCTGGGGTGACCAGGTGCATTGCCAATGAGCAGCAATATTGTAAAAGGCTTCTGTTTTGTTTCTCTGAGCAGTAGGTCTCAACCGTGGGCTTAAAATAGTCCGTAAGTCATGCTGTAAACAGATGTGCTGTCATTCAGACTCTGTTGTTCCATTTATAGAGCAAAAGCAGAGTAGATTAGGAATAATTCTTTAGACCCTTAAGATATTTTAAATGGTAAATGAGCATTAGTTTCAACTTCAGATCACCATCTGCACTAGCCCTTAACAGGAGTCAGATTCTCCTTTGAGGCTTTGACATCAGGCATTAACTTCTCCCCAGCTATGAAGTCCTATATGGCATGTTCTTCTAAGAAAAAGCTATTTCATCTACATTGAAAATCTTTTGTTTGGTGTACCCACCTTAATTATCTTAGATAGATCCCTGGATAACTTGCTCCAGCTTCTACATCAGCTTTTGCTGCTTCACCTTGCACATTTATGTTGTGGAGAAGGTTTTTTTCCTTAAACCACATGAATCACCCTCTGCTCTCTTCAAATTTCCCTTTTGAGTTTCCTCACCTCTCTTAGCTTTAATTTAAACGAAGATAATTAAGCCCTTCCTCTAGATTAGGATTTGTTTAAGAGAATATTGTGGCAAAGTTGATCTTCTCTTCAGACCACTAAAACTTTCTCCATGTCAGCAAGAAGGGTGTTTTGCTTTCTTACCACTTGTGGTTCACTGAAGTAGCACTTTTAATTTCCTCAACACATGTTGCATTACATGCACACCTTGGCTAACTGCTTGATACAAGAAACTTAGCTTTCAGCCAATCTTGGCTTTCAACATTCCCTCCTCACTAGGCTTAATCATTTCCGGTTTTTTTGTTTTGTTTTGTTTTTTTTTGGTTTTGCTTTGAGATGAAGTCTTGCTCTTGTCCCCCAGGCTGGAGTGCAGTAGTGTGATCTTGACTCACTGCAACCTCTGCCACCCAGGTTCAAGCGATTCTCCTGCCTCAGCCTCCTGAGTAGCTGGGATTACAGGTACCTGCCACCACACCCCGTTGATTTTTGTATTTTTAGTAGAGACGGGGTTTCACCATGTTGGCCAGGCTGGTCTCAAACTCCTGACCTTATGTGATTCACCCACCTCAGCCTCCCAAAGTGCTGGGATTACAGGTGTGAGCCACCATGACTGGCCTATCATTTCCAGTTTTTAATTTAACCTGAGACAAGCAACTCTTTCATTTGAACATTTGGAGTCCATTGTAGGGCAATGAATTAGTGTAATTTCAATATTGTGTGTCTTAAGGAATAGGAACGTTTGAGGAGAAGGAGAGAAATAGAAGAATGGCTAGTTAGTGTTGCAGTCAGAACACATACAGTCTTTACTCATTAAGTTTGGTGTTTTTTAAATGGGTACAGGTATGGTGCCCCAACCGATTACTGTAATAACAGCAAAGATTCCTGATCAAAAGTAATCACCATTAGTGAAAAGACAATAATAAAAGACTTTGAAATATTATGAGAATTACCAAAATGTGACACAGAAACAAAGTAAATGCCTGCTGTTGGAAACACAATACCTGTAGATTTACCCACTTGCCATCCACCTTTAATTTGTAAAATCTGCAATATGCAGTATCTATAAAGTATAGTAAAGTGAAATGCAATAAAACAAAATATGCCTGTAGTATTTACAATTTTAAAATATGTAACTATGTGTTTACTTTATCTTTCTATCCCTGTTGCCTACAGTTTTTCAGCCTTGGTACTACTTACATTTTAGGCCAGATAATTCTTTGTTTGGAGGCTGTACAGTGCATTGTAACATGTTTAACAATATCCATGACTTCTACTCAATTGGTATCAGTAGCACTTCCTAGTTATAACAATCCAAAACGTCTCTAAAGAAAACTATATATTCTTTAGAGGGACAAAATCCCCTTGAGGTGAGATCTATTGCTTGCACATAACACAGTGCCTGGTATATACTACAGGTTCAATTTTTTAAAATTATATTTCAATGGTTGTTTGGTTCACATGAAGCTAATTTATTTCAATCCTCAAGGATCCAGAATCCAAAAGTAAAAACTTCATTAGAAACTTTTTACTTTTTATGCAACTTTTATAATGACAACAAAATTTTATTGTCAAAATTTTATTTATTATGATAATTCTAGATTAATAATTAGCAAGCTCCAGAGGTAGGAGAGTGTACTTTTCAGAAGGAAATGGAGACAAGCCACAGATTTTCTTATTTTCTCTTCCTCTGTATGAATAAAAATTATTTCTGAACTTTTAACTCAAGAAGATGGAAATAATTGCTAAAAAATGTTTATTAAATGGGATAAGAAAAGTTTTTTTATGTAAGAATTGTATCCTGTAATTGTACTGTATTTTTTCTTACTAAAACAATGTGTAAAATAATTACTTACACTTAAAATCATCTAATTTTGCTTTACTGTTGAAAAAGCCCACGCTTGTTCACTCACCAATTTACATATGCCAGATTGGTAAAATCAGGTACACAGTAAATCCTCACTAAACCTCCAAGGTAAGAGAGTAATACATAACTCTTGTGCTACATATAGTCAAAAGAAAAAGATGCATAAATAATATCTTTTGTGGGCTTAGAATTTAAAGCCTAACTTAAGAAAGGTTACTCTACTTATTAAATATTTTGATATTGAATCTGTGACTACTCTTATAAAAAGAGTGTGGTAGACATGATACTACGTTACTCCTGAGATCAAGTCATTTCTAGTTAGAGTTTAGAAACTTTTGGAAACTCATAAGTTTAATTTCAATTAATATGAATATAAAGAGACTCAGCACACTATATTTCACACATTGATAATGTAATCTTTAATTCTTGGAATTTTTATATAATCAAATCTTATAAAGAGAATAGCTTTGTGTACAACATTTTCATTTATATGTCATAAAATACAGCTATCCCAAAAGGAAAAACAATACATGAATAAATTAACTCCAAAATTATCCACTTTTGGTATTATCAATAATTTTTATTTTCTCCCATACACTAGCTCTACAGTTTTTAAGTAATATGTGGTTTAAGAAATATAACTTTTAAAATATTTGGCTCTTGGCAGATCTGTTTTTCCTTCTAGATGTATAAAGTGACACAAGTCTTTATGTATTTGAAAAACATTTCTTGAATCTCTATTTTGTGGCAAACATTGTACTACATTATGAAAATTGTTGAGCAAGAGTATTAGAAATTATATTTGATCACGAATCATAAAATGGAACTTCTAGTCCATAAATTAACATTGTTAAGTACTCTTTATTATATTGGTTTTAGTACCTTCTTTGTGTGAAAACTGTGATTTTTAACTCAATATATTATGTTCATTACGTTATTTTGATTCTTATAACAATCCTGTAAGAAATTTATGACCTCTATTTTGAAATAAGAAACTTGGAAAAACAACTTCTCTGAACTTTTTTTTTTTCCCACCTAGTAATAATGAAAGTAGCTATTTCCAGGGTTGTCATGGAAATCATGTCCAGTCATGGGCAAGAGTGGCCCATACAAACCTCAGGTGATATTATTATGATAAATGACACTGAATAGTCTTTTTCAGCGCAATAATCCTTTTACAGTTCTACTTCACCACTTGGATGGTTAATAGGCGATTCAGAGGTAATATGTACAAAAACAAATTGTACAGTTCTGTTCTAACCTTGTCACTTAAATATGCTCCTTTCCAAGTCTTCCCACAACTCAGCGGCAGATATTATTACAGTTTCTCAGGCCAAAAAAAGAGAAATAAAGTAACTTTAAAAAAAAGAAACACACACGACAAAACAGAAAACAAAAATCTCCTGGAAACTTCGGTCTTATAATCCACATCTATCTATAAGCAAATTCTTCCTTCCTGCTATACTTTCTTACATATACATAGATGTCAACCTCTAATGTTACAACCTTATTTCATCAGCTTTTTTAATTGCAATAGCTGCCTATCTGTTCTTCTGCTTGAACCCTTACTTTATTTAAATATTTTCTTACATAGATGTCAGATGTCACTTATCTACCCTTGAACAAGTGCCTAGCCACTAAAGTCAGAGTAAAGCCAAAGCCTTTAAAATAGTTTCCACTGACCAGTACAAGTTACACAACCTCTTTTTCTTTGTTACCTCATCTGTAAACCTCTGTTTTCATTAAAAACATCTCCCCAAATCTCATCTTTGTTATTGAACATTTGGTCTGATTACTCTCTTACCCAGAAATGCAATTGTCTCATTTCCTACAAGTCACTGTGCAATGTCATCTTACCAGAGGAACTTCCCCTGTCACTACTTGCTATAGCAAGCATGTGATTATAGAACAGGTCATTTCTAGGTAACTGGGTCACTTAACCTAAAATCACTAACTGAAAATGATCCATGCCTTGTTTTATATCACAATTTTCAATAGGCAAGTCTAGAAGAAAGATTTGACAGAGTGAATTGGATGAGAAGCTACTTTTTAAATATAAGTAGTCTCTGGGGATTGCCATGATATGAATTCTTATAAATGAGAACAACAATTTTAAAAACATTGCGGAATTAGTGGCAAAGCTCAAAATAAGTAAAATTAGAGAATTCAAAAGTAATATATTATCAAAAAAGTAAATAATTTCAACTATTTTGTAAACTTGCAAAATCTTTAGAAGGTGTTTTAGAATTCAAAAATGTCATTCAAATGCGATTATAACTATAAATAAATCATTGTATTCTTATTATGTTGTTATATCTGCTTCTTTGTTTTCACTGACAATCACAATTTAGACAGTCTTTTTTATTAATGAATAATTTGCTCTACTTACTCACCATTGTACAGGGAGCATTCATACTATTAAAAGACAGGCACAATTTAAAAAAGGAAGCATTTCATCTTTAATAAGTGATTTTTTCAAACATAATTACATACTGTTAATGACTGTTTTTACCTTTTCTCAATCTTTCATTCCCTCTTTGTCTTTATGTTATTTGTTTCTCTAGGAGCATTTATCAAAAGATTTAAGTGACAAAACCTTTCATAGAGAATAATGTGGACAAACATTCATACTTTATGTAAAAGTGCTAGGTAAGGAAATAATAAAATATTTCATTTCTCAAAAAAAATTAAGTCTATTAGAAAAAGTAATAACTTGTATCTTTTCTACATTTGATTTCTGAATGACGATAATAAAGGTCAAGCCCGTGTTTGAAACTAGAGAAATGTCTAATTAAAATTATGTATAAAACCTCTGTGTTACTTTCTTTGATCACTGCTAATGTTGAATTGATGATCAGTCACTTTAAGAGACTGCTGGCTTTCAGAAGCCGCTGGTCCTCTGAAGTTTTTGATACATTGATGAGAGACTTTGTATCTTTTGTTATTGGGATCTATAATACAAAAAATAATAATATAATTATTTGTGATAGACTTTTCTATTTTCAGATAGACACATTTATTAATTAAATATAAAATATATGTCACATAATTAGTGTACACAATTAGTAAATTGAGGTAATCTTCTGGAAGAAAATACATTATTAAAACTATAAGAAACATTGTAATATTTAAGGTTTTTAGTCTGACAGGGATGAGTATTTTCTTATTTTCAGGTCAATCTGAAGATTATACAAAAATCTAAATTACTTTTTTGATTAATACAAGCCTAAATCTATAGGTTCATATAACCAGATTTTGAAATAATTTAAATATTTTAGTATAAAATAAACATAGTATCTTGAAATTACATTGCTTTTCATGGTCTTACAAATTATAATTATTTCTCTTCAGAATGCATTTACTTTTAAATTGATGGAGCTTTGTGGCTACTGACAACATTCCCATTGTCTAACATAGGTGAATAAATATTTACCAATATTTAAATATAATAACTCAAACTGCTTTTCACTCTCACTCATCATATTTATTTTCAATTTAATTACCTTTCTGCAAACACTAGACTTAAAACCAGTTTCGGCCGGGCGCTGTGGCTCACGTCTATAATCCCAGCACTTTGGGAGGACGAGAGTGGCGGATCACGAGGTCAGGAGAGCGAGACCATCCTGGCTAACACGGTGAAACTCTGTCTCTACTAAAAATACAAAAAATTAGCTGCGCGTGGTGGCGGGCGCCTGTAGTCCCAGCTACAAGGGAGGTTGAGGCAGGAGAATGGCGTGAACCCGGGAGGCAGAGTTTGCAGTGAATCGAGATTGCACCACTGAATTCCAGCCTGGGCGACAGAGCGAGACTCCGTCTCAAAAAAAACAAAACAAAACAAAAAAACGTTTCTAGGCATCATATAGTTTGACACTTTGGAAGTATTCTTTGTTAATTTTCACTTGCAAAATGTAGAGGACAAAAAGATTCATATAATAGGTTGGTATATATGTTTGATATATATATCTTTTGAGAGATATATATACACACATATATATATATGTTTTTATATATATCCCTGTTCCAGATAAAGTCAATCTCAGAATGCCAGGAGTCTTAATTTGTTAATGAACTTTTTAGTAATTTTATACTAAATATTTAAAAATGTATATTTCTATTTTTTTTATGCTCACTGTTTAGAAAGTGTAAGGTGGATACCAATTGGGGTTAACAGAAACATCTGGACCTAGAAAAACAAGTAAAATGTATATAATTAATACAAAATTAATATATTGTGACATTTATGCAAATATAATTATACTCTATCTGCCTAAATAATTGTTGATACATATTTGTGGTAAAAATAGCAGAAAACTAGGAATAAAATATAGATATTCATTGTAAATCTTGTTGCTAATTCTGCATAATGGATACATTATCTTCTGAAACTAATTTTTTAGCTTAAAATTAGCTTGACTTAACGAAATCAATGACTCTCCGCTAGAGAATATTTCATGAAAGCATTTTACTAATGCACACATAACTACAGAAAATTTAATCTGTAAGTTTTTGGACGGGAGTCTGTAGGTATTGTTGGGTTCTCAAATTGTTAATAATTACAAAACTATGTAACAAAAGAAGCACAATAGATTATGTACATGGTCCTTTTAATTTCCAAATTTCTTTGGTTCAGTTCTACCTGGAATTAATTAATTTCCTCTGTTTTAAAATACCATTACTAACTGAGAGTACAAAGGAGTGTGTTACAAATAATTTGCACAGATAACAAAAACTGTAATTTGAATATTCTGAAAACCAAATCTTGAACTAGAGATGATTGGCTGTCTGACTCTGTGTTGTGAGAAGCACACTGGTAATATTATTTCCAAACAGAGTAGGTAGATATATGCTCCTAAATTCGACTTTAAGTCCTTACAAGGGAGAGATGCAGAGAGAGAGACAGAAAGACAGAGAACAAAAGAGAGACAGGACAGAAGTACCGCTATAGACTTGTGTAATTAAAGAGCATGTTGTTCCTAGAGAAAAGTGTACTTCACCTGTGTTTGTTCTTGTCTTTTGGTCAGTTTTATAGCCATTATTGATTCCAAAGAAGCACCAGGGAAGGAAAGACTAACTCAGTGGGTGTCAATAGCAGCCACACTGTTCACTCACTGCCTATGAAAGTAACACAAAGATTGTATTATGTGCGATTTTCCATCATGCCACTATCAAATTTTCACATAGAGCTTCATTTGGCCTATACCAATGAAAATGCTCATTGCTCTTTCCACAAAACATGCTTTATCATAAAATTCAGCGGGATTTTCTGGAAACACACACACACACACACACACATTTTAGTCAGAAGGCCACGGATTGTAACTGCATATCTGCCACACCATCAAATAAGCAGTTTAGCTAAAATGTCCTAATCCTCCATTGTCACATCTGAAAAAGAGTACTTTACTTGCATTCAGTGGCTAGGATGAGCATTAACTGTGATGACATTTACAAATGTTTGTATGCCACATGGACTATAATGAATGAATAACAAACAGGAGGCAATCATAATACACCACACATCCAACTGAAAATTGGAATATGTCTACAAATTGCTGTAAAACTCTGAACTGACATATATATTTATGATCCTTAGAAACATAAATAAATAATAGTCAATTAAACTTAGTAATTAACCTTTGAAAATTACTTGTTTTTAAGGAGACATATCTTCCAAGGTAGGTTTTCATGTATACACAACCTGTAATACATTTGCATATTTATAGACCATAATTTAATGAACAGCAATAATGAGCTTTATTAAATACATTAGAATAATTTTACAGGAGAAAAATTTATGTAAATATACATGAATACTACATATAAAGTGAAATAGGGATAATTTACAAAGATTGGGAAACTTTTTAGCAATTTGAAAGTCTTCTAATGCTAAAAAGAGGAATAAAATAAGTTAGACATAGGTAGTTATCCTTGTAAATATCTGAAAAGTGTTTCTTTTAATGTTTCTGTTGAAACTTATCCACTTTCTAACACTTTATTGTGTGTATATGTGTAGAGGGTGAAATGTATGCATTTGTGTATCAAAATTATAGTGTTCTTTTATCACACTTTTCTGTTCAAAATAGTTTTTGAATTGTAGGGACACATTGTATTGTTTTATCTCAAAATAAGTGATGAAAAATGAAATCTGACCTTTTATTTTGTGTGATAAATTTAAAATCATTTAAATGTCATTAGATATAACAAATTAAGAAACTCACTCAAAACCGCTAAACTACATGGAAACTGAACAACCTGCTCCTGAATGACTACTGGGGACATAATGAAATGAAGGTGAAATAAATATGTTCTTTAAAACGAATGAAAACAAAGACACAACATACCAGAATCTCTGGGACACATTTAATGCAGTGAGTAATGGGAAATTTATAGTAATAAATGGCCACAAGAGAAAGCAGGAAAGATCTAAAATTGACACCCTAACATCATAATTAAAAGAACTAGAGAAGCAAGAGCAAACACACTCAAAAGCTAGCAGAAGGCAAGAAATAACTAAGATCAGAGCAGAACTGAAGGAGATAGAGACGAAAAAAGCCCTTCAAAAAATCAGTGAATCCAGGAGCTCGTTTTTTGAAAAGATCAGCAAAATTGATGGACCACCAGCAAGACTAATAAAGAAGAGAGGAGAATCAAATAGATGTAATAAAAAATGATAAAGGGAATATCGCCACTGATCCCACAGAAATACAAACTACCATCAGAGAATACTACAAACACCTCTGAGCAAATAAACTAGAAAATCTAGAAGAAATGGATAAATTCCTGGATACATACACTCTCCCAAGACTAAACCAGGAAGAAGTTGAATCCATGAATAATAGAACCAATAACAGGTTCTGAAATTAAGGCAATAATTAATAGCCTACCAACCTACAAAAGTCCAGGACCAGACAGATTCACAGCTGAATTCTACCAGAGGTACAAGAAGAGCTGGTACCATTCCTTCTGAAACTATTCCAACCAATAGAAAAAGAGGGAATCCTCCCTAATTCATTTTATGAGGCCAACATCATCCTGATACCAAAGCCTGCAGAGACGCAACAAAAAAAGATAATTTTAGATCAACATCCCTGATGAACATTGATGCAAAAATCCTCAATAAAAAACTGGCAAACTGAACCCAGCAGCACATCACAAACCTTATCCACCACGATCAAGTTGGTTTCTTCACTGGGATGCAAGGATGATTCAACATATGCAAATCAATAAGTGTAATCCATCATATAAACAGAACCAAAGACAAAAACCATATGATTATCTCAATAGATACAGAAAAGACCTTCGACAAAATTCAACAGTTCTTTATGGTAAAAAACTCTTAATAAACTAGATATTGATAGAACATATATCAAAATAATAAGAGCTATTTATGACAAACCCACAGCCAATATCATAATGAATGGGCAAAAATTGGAAGTATTACTTTTGAAAACTGGCACAAGACAGGGATGCCCTCTCTCACCACTCCTAGTCAACATAGTGTTGGAAGTTCTGGCCAGGGCAATCAGACAGGAGAAAGAAATAAAGGGTATTCAAGAAGGAAAAGAGAAAGTCAAATTGTCCCTGTTTGCAGATGACATGATTGTATATTTAGAAAATCCCCTCAACTGAACCCCAAATCTCCTTAATCTGATAAGCAACTTCAGCAAAGTCTCAAGATACAAAATCAATGTGCAAAAATTACAAGCATGCCTATACACCAATAACAGACAAACAGAGAGCAAAATCATGAATAAACTCCCATTCAGAATTACTTCAAAGAGAATACAATACCTAGGAATCGAACTTACAAGGAATGTGAAGGACCTCTTCAAGGAGAACTACAAACCACTGCTCAAGGAAATAAAAGAGGACACAAACAAATGGTAGAACATTCCATGCTCATGAATAGTCAGAATGAATATTGTGAAAATGGCCATAGTACCCAAGGTGTTTTATAGATTGAATGCCATCCCAATCAAGCTACCAATGACTTTCTTAACAGAATTGGAAAAAACTACTTTAAAGTTCATATGAAACCAAAAAAGAGCCCACATTGCCAAGACAATCCTAAGCCAAAAGAACAAAGCTGGAGGCATCACACTACCTGACTTCAAACTATATTACAAAGCTACAGTAAGCAAAACAGCATGGTACTGGTACCAAAACAGAGATAAAGACCAATGGAACAGAAAAGAGCCCCTGGAAATAATACCACACATCTACTACCAGCTGATCTTTGACAAACCTGACAAAAA
This sequence comes from Rhinopithecus roxellana, assembly GCF_007565055.1. NCBI lineage: Eukaryota > Metazoa > Chordata > Mammalia > Primates > Cercopithecidae > Rhinopithecus > Rhinopithecus roxellana. The sequence continues at coordinate 149,430,032 of NC_044549.1, forward strand.
CAAGAAATGGGGAAAGGATTCCCTATTTAACAAATGGTGCTGGGAAAACTGGCCAGCCATATGTAGAAAGATGGAACTGGTATCCTTCCTTACACCTTATACAAAATTTAATTCAAGATGGATTAAAGACTTAAATGTTAGAGCTCAAACTATAAAAACTCTAGAAGAAAACCTAGGCAATACCATTCAGGCCATAGGCATGGGCAAGGACTTCATGACTAAAACACCAAAAGCAATGGCAATAAAAGCCAAAATTCAGAAATGAATTCTAATTAAACTAAAGAGCTCTGCACAGCAAAAGAAACTACTATCAGAGTGAACAGGCAACCTACAGAATGGGAGAAAATGTTTACAAGCTACCCATCTTGCTGAGACCAGCTCAGTTGGGAGACTCTAACCCAGCAGCGCTAGAGGAATTAAAGACACACACACAGAAATATAGAGGTGTGAAGTGGGAAATCAGGGGTCTCACAACCTTCAGCGCTGACAGCCTCAAACAGAGATTTACCCACATATTTATTAACAGCAAAGCAGTTATTAGCATTGTTTCTATAGATGTTAAATTAACTAAAAGTATCCCTTATGGGAAATGAGGGGATACGCCGATTTAAAGGGATAGGTTGGGCTAGTTAACTGCAGCAGGAACATGCCCTTAAGACACAGATGATTCATGTTATTGTTTGTGACTTAAGAATGCCTTCAAGGGGTTTTCTGCCCTGGGCAGGCCAGGTGTTCCTTGCCCTCATTCCTGTAAACCCACAACCTTCCAGCTTGGGCATTAGGGCCATTATGAACATGTTACAGTGCTACAGAGCTTTGGTTTATGGCCAGTCTTGGGGCCAGTTTATGGCCCGATTTTGGGGGGCTTGTTCCCAACATGTCTCCCTTCTTTGATTTGCAAAGAGATAAAAGCAAGGTCAGCTTTGTCACAGTGAGCTACTTCTCGCAGGAGTCGGGATCCACATCTGCAGACTATACAAGGACAAACAACATAGATTAAAAGCACAGTCATCATTGAAATCACAGAGCTTCCAAGTGTTTTTATCCATTTTAATGGGTTACTAACTGCTAATTTGTCTGCAGCTCCTTTAAGCACTCCAGTTCCTGGCATTAAGGTCAGGTGTGCCTGGGATGCTTTAAATATTTGTTCTTTTAATTTTGTTATATCCAAAAACAAGTTTGTAGGGTGTCCTTCTAGATGTTTTTTTATTCTTTCCCAAATTTTGTTCTTATTAAGAGCATTTAATAGTTTCCAAAAATCCTTATGTTTAGTTACTAGAGCGGGCCATATCATTTGAAGTTGAGGTGCCACTATACCTCCATGGTTCCAGATAATGGGAACTTTTGCCATACTTCTTAACATTTCTACCATGTGGTCATTTTGTTCAGATCATCTGAACATAGTGTGACTGTGGCTTGCAAACTGAAAGGTGCAATTCAAGCTAAACATTCCCTTAGGGGACCAATTAATAATGATTCCATAGGAATCGTTGTGCAGCACCTCTGCCTGTTCTGCAAAGCAATCTTCCTAAATAAGAAAGTTCATTTTTTCTAACTGGATCCAATCCTGTTTATAAATAGGTTTTTGAGGGTGGTATGCCTCAATTATAGGAGCAGATTTATTATAGTAAATACTGAGATCAGAAAGCATGTATAACTGTATCATAGAGTGACTGCATTCAGGCATTATTACCAGCCCTTATTGAAGGAATACTCACAGTAGTGGTGATAACTGCTATTATAGCTACCATTAAATTATTAGCTGTGACTGGTTGTCCCATTTTCCTCAGATTTTCTTCTGCCATCTGTGACAGCTTCTTCATCTGTCCCCAGATGGTTGGCTGTATCTGATGGTTGTTGCTCATGTCAGTTGGGGTCCTCCTCCGCATCAGTCTTGACATGGCTGCAACCGGGGGATCCTCAGGATCCTCCCGGAATCTCTTCCTCAGCATCTGGCTCATGATAAGGTTTTAGGTGTCTTGATGGTATCCAACTCAACTGTTGATTTTTTCCTGGAGAAATACAAGTATAACCTCTACCCCAAGTTATTATTTTACCTATTTCCCAACTTTCTGTTATTGGATCTTTCCACCAAATAATGTTAGATTCAATTGTGTATGGGCTGTCCTGTAATCCCTATTTTTCCTCCTTTTTTATTTTTGTCATCGGTTGGTCATCTGTATGAAATCGTAACTGGGCATTTTCAATTAAGTGTGCGGAGTTAACCATGTATGAAGAGTCAGAAATCACATTAATAGGCATATCAAAAGCAATCAATACCTCAATTACAGCTACAAGCTCCGCTTTTTGAGCTGAAGTACAGGATGTCTGAAAAACTACATTTTGAGCCAGAATAAGCAGCTTTACCATTACCAGACCCATCTGTAAAAACATTCTCAGCACCTTCAATTGGTTTAAATTTAGTTATTTTAGGGAGAATCCAATTAGTTAATTTCGAAAACTGAAACAATTTTGTTTTGGGAAAATGATTATTGAGAACACCCACAAAGACAGCTAAATGAGTTTGCCAAGTAAGACTATTTACAAAAGCTTGCTGTATTTGTGCCTTCGTGAGAGGGACAATAATTTTTCCAGGATTATATCCACGTAATTTAACAATCCTAGTTCTCCCAATCCCTAACATAGTAACGATTTGATCTAAATAAGGAGTTAGAGTCCATGAATTAGTATGTGGAAAAAAAAAGCCATTCTAGTAAGTCCTGTTCTGGACAATAACACCAGTATATGAATACTGAGTGGAAAACATTAGCAAATCTAGAGTCTTCTCTGGATCTATTCTAATTATTTGAGCTTTCTGGACTTGCTTCTCAATCAGTTGTAACGCTGCCTCCGCCTCCTTTGTTAATTGATGATGGCTAGTGAGACTAGGATTTCCTCAAAGGATAGAAAACAGATTACTCATGGTATAGGTAGGAATGCCTAGAGCAGGTCGTATCCAATTAATATCCTCTAGTAATTTTTGAAAGTCATTTAATGTTTTTCGTTGATTCCTATGTATGGTTACTTTCTGTGGCACAATGGTAGTATCATTTACTAAGGTCCCCAAGTAGGAGTAAGGAGTAGTAGTCTGAATTTTGTCAGGAGCTATAATTAAACCAGCACAAGAAATCGAGTTTTGCAAGTGATCATAACATTGGAGTAATATTTCTTGAGTGGGGGCAGCAAAAAGTATATCATCCATATAGTGAATAATGTAACACTGAAAATTTTTTGAGTAGGTTCAATTACTTGCCCCACATACATCTGGCAAATTGTCCAGCTGTTTGACATGCCCTGTGGCAACACTTTCCAATGATAATGCTTAGCAGACTGGAGGTTGTTTACTGCAGGAATTGTAAATGCAAACCATTCACAGTCTTTCTCAGCTAAAGAGATAGTAAATAAACAGTCTTTTAAATCTATGACCTTATTAGAGGCCAATTTTTTGGAATTACAGCAGGAGACGGCAATCCTGACTGTAATGCTCCCATAGGTTGTATAACTGAATTGATGGCTCTTAAGTTAGTTAACATTCTCCATTTACCTGATTTTTTTCTTAATTACAGAAAATGGAGAATTCCAAGGGGAAGATGTTGGAGCTATGTGCCCATTTTCTAATTGTTCAGCAATTAATTTCTCTAAAACCTCCAGTTTTTCTTTACTTAGCAGTCATTGTTCTATCCAAATTGGCTTATCTGTTAACCATTTTACAGGTATAGATTCTGGAGGCTTACCAATGGCCACCGTCAAAAATTGTTTCCTAATCTTTGGCAGGAACTTTGTTTTTTTGCTTGAAGTGGTTCTTTCAAATCTTGCAAATTTTTTTCTAGTCCTGTACCAGGGATATACCCCATTTCATGCATTGTATGTTGACTTTGAGGGCTGTATAATTGTTCTGGAATTAGAATTTGTGCTCCCTGTTGTTGTAATAAATATCTTCCCCATAAATTTATAGGTACAGAAGTTATAATAGGTTGAATAGTCCCAGGTTGTCCATTGGGGCCCTCACAATGCAAAATATAACTACTTTGATATACTTCAGTGGCTTTACCAACTGCAACTATGTTAAATCGAGCAGGTTGAATTGGCCATGTGGACAGCCAGTGCTGTACAGAAATGATTGAAATGTCCACTCCTGTATCTACCAAACCTTGAAATTTCTTTCCTTGAATAGTTATTTCATAGGTAGGGCATTTATCAGTAATTAGATTTATCCAATAAGCTTCCTTGCCTTGTTTCTTTGTGCTTCCAAATCCTTCTGTTCACTTAATTTCACGTTTTCCCATTCCCACAAACAGCACAATCAGGAGCTGTGCTATGCGCTCTCCTGGCTCTACTTTCCAGGGAACAGAAGTAAATACAATTTGAATTTCCCCATTGTAATCTGAATCAATGACTCCTGTATGTACTTGTATCCCTTTTCAAATTACATTAGACCTTCCAAAAAGTAATCCTGTTGTCCCTGCTGGCAGGAGTCTGCAGATTCCTGTTGGGACCTTTTATGGGGATTTCCCAGGCAGAAGGCTCACAGCTTTCGTGAAGCATAAATTTACTGTGGCACTACCAGATGTTGCAGGGGACAGACATTGTACAGGGGTGAGGTAATGGCCTGAGCCAGAAATGCCCTGGTTTAGAATGGGGCCCGGGACGGGCCTCTCATGGCGTTTCCCAAAATTGGGTTCCCATCTTTATCAAACTTGGAGTGACACTGACTAGCCCAGTATTTTCCTTTTTTACATTTTGAACACATTTCAGGATCAACAGTTTTCTTTTTTCCCCTTTCTTGTGGACTGACTCACTGATTTTTCTCTACATTCTTTTTCAGTATGACCATACTTCCCACGGTTAAAACAAGCTCCAGGAAATGGAGTATTTCCTTTATCCACTCTCAGTCCTGCCATTGCCTGTGCCAACAAGGTAGCTTTGTGCAGATTACATCCGATACCATCACAGGCCTTGATACAATCAACTAAATGTGCTTTCCCTCTGATAGGTTGCAAAGCAGCCTGGCAATTGGGATGAGCATTGTCAAAAGCTAATAACTGCAACACTGTATCCTGAGCAGCCAAATCTGCAATCATCTTTTTAAGAGACTCCTGTAACCGAGCTATAAAATCAAGGCATGGTGTTGCAGGAAGTCAGGGACCCCGAACGGAGGGACGGGCTGAAGCTGTGGCAGAAGAACATAAATTGTGAAGATTTCATGGACACTTATTACTTCCCCAATCAATACCCTTGTGTTTTCCTATGCCTGTCTTTACTTTAATCTCTTAATCCCGTCATCTTCTTCATAACCTGAGGAGGATGAATGTTGCCTTAGGACCCTGTGATTGTATCACCTGCACAAATTGTTTGTAGAGCATGTGTGTTTGAACAATATGAAATCTGGGCAACTTAAAAAAAAAAACAAAAGAAAAAGAAAAAGGAGAGAACAGGATGACAGCGATGTTCAGGGAACAAGAGAGGTAACTTTGAACTGGCTGCCGGTTAGCCAGAGGGAGCAGAGCTATATTTCTCTTCTTTCATAAACAAATTGCAGAAATATGGCTGAATTCTTTCTCTCAGCAAGGAACATCCCTGAGAAAAAGAATGCTCCCTGAAGGTAGGCCTACAGATAGCCCCTTTTAAGGCGTCCAGTCTTTTATGGTTGAAGCCGCAGGGATGAAATAAGCCCTGGTCTCCTATAGAGCTTCCAGGCTTATTAGGATGAGGAAAATTCCCAACTAATAAATTGTGGTCAGACAGGTTACCTGCTCTCAAACCCTGTTTCCTGATAAGATGTTATCAATGACAATGCATGCCCAAAACTTCATTAGCAATTTTAATTTCACCTCATCCGGTGGTCCTGTGATCTCCCCCTGCCTCCATTTGCTTTGTGATCTTTTATTTTTTTTTTTTTTTTTTTTTTTTTTTTTTTTTTATTATACTTTAAGTTCTAGGGTACATGTGCATAACGTGCAAGTTTGTTACATATGTATACTTATGCCATGTTGGTGTGCTGCACCCATCAACTCGTCAGCACCCATCAATTCATCATTTATATCTTGTATAACTCCCCAATGCAAGCCCTCCCTCCTCCCCCCTCCCCCCTCCCCATGATAGGCCCCAGTGCGTGATGTTCCCCTTCCCGAGTCCAAGTGATCTCATTGTTCAGTTCCCACCTATGAGTGAGAACATGCGGTGTTTGGTTTTCTGTTCTTGTGATAGTTTGCTAAGAATGATGGTTTCCAGCTGCATCCATGTCCCTACAAAGGACGCAAACTCATCCTTTTTTATGGCTGCATAGTATTCCATGGTGTATATGTGCCACATTTTCTTAATCCAGTCTGTCACAGATGGACATTTGGGTTGATTCCAAGTCTTTGCTATTGTGAATAGTGCCGCAATAAACATACGTGTACATGTGTCTTTGTAGTAGAATAATTTATAATCCTTTGGGTATATACCCAGTAGTGGGATGGCTGGGTCATATGGTACCTCTAGTTCTAGATCCTTGAGGAATTGCCATACTGTTTTCCATAATGGTTGAACTAGTTTACAATCCCACCAACAGTGTAAAAGTGTTCCTGTTTCTCCACATCCTCTCCAACACCTGTTGTTTCCTGACTTCTTAATGATTGCCATTCTAACTGGTGTGAGATGGTATCTCATTGTGGTTTTGATTTGCATTTCTCTGATGGCGAGTGATGATGAGCATTTTTTCATGTGTCTGTTGGCTGTATGAATATCTTCTTTTGAGAAATGTCTGTTCATATCCTTTCCCCACTTTTTGATGGGGTTGTTTGTTTTTTTCTCGTATATTTGTTTGAGTTCTTTGTAGATTCTGGATATTAGCCCTTTGTCAGATGAGTAGGTTGCAAAAATTTTCTCCCATTCTGTAGGTTGCCTGTTCACTCTGATGGTAGTTTCTTTTGCTGTGCAAAAGCTCTTTAGTTTAATTAGATCCCATTTGTCAATTTTTGCTTTTGCTGCCATTGCTTTTGGTGTTTTAGACATGAAGTCCTTGCCCATGCCTATGTCCTGAATGGTACTACCTAGATTTTCTTCTAGGGTTTTTATGGTATTAGGTCTAACATTTAAGTCTCTAATCCATCTTGAATTAATCTTCGTATAAGGGGTAAGGAAAGGATCCAGTTTCAGCTTTCTACTTATGGCTAGCCAATTTTCCCAGCACCATTTATTAAATAGGGAATCCTTTCCCCATTTCTTGTTTCTCTCAGGTTTGTCAAAGATCAGATGGCTGTAGATGTGTGGTATTATTTCTGAGGACTCTGTTCTGTTCCATTGATCTATATCTCTGTTTTGGTACCAGTACCATGCTGTTTTGGTTACTGTAGCCTTGTAGTATAGTTTGAAGTCAGGTAGCGTGACGCCTCCAGCTTTGTCCTTTTGACTTAGGATTGTCTTGGCAATGCGGGCCCTTTTTTGGTTCCATATGAACTTTAAAGCAGTTTTTTCCAATTCTGTGAAGAAACTCATTGGTAGCTTGATGGGGATGGCATTGAATCTATAAATAACCTTGGGGAGTATGGCCATTTTCACGATATTGATTCTTCCTATCCATGAGCATGGTATGTTCTTCCATTTGTTTGTGTCCTCTTTTATTTCGCTGAGCAGTGGTTTGTAGTTCTCCTTGAAGAGGTCCTTTACATCCCTTGTAAGTTGGATTCCTAGGTATTTTATTCTCTTTGAAGCAATTGTGAATGGAAGTTCATTCCTGATTTGGCTCTCTGCTTGTCTGTTACTGGTGTATAAGAATGCTTGTGATTTTTGCACATTAATTTTGTATCCTGAGACTTTGCTGAAGTTGCTTATCAGCTTAAGGAGATTTTGGGCTGAGACGATGGGGTTTTCTAAATATACAATCATGTCATCTGCAAACAGGGACAATTTGACTTCTTCTTTTCCTAACTGGATACCCTTGATTTCTTTCTCTTGCCTGATTGCCCTAGCCAGAACTTCCAAGACTATGTTGAATAGGAGTGGTGAGAGAGGGCATCCCTGTCTTGTGCCAGTTTTCAAAGGGAATTTTTCCAGTTTTTGCCCATTCAGTATGATATTAGCTGTGGGTTTGTCATAAATAGCTCTTATTATTTTGAGGTACGTTCCATCAATACCGAATTTATTGAGCGTTTTTAGCATGAAGGGCTGTTGAATTTTGTCAAAAGCCTTTTCTGCATCTATTGAGACAATCATGTGGTTCTTGTCTTTGGTTCTGTTTATATGCTGGATTACGTTTATTGATTTGCGAATGTTGAACCAGCCTTGCATCCCAGGGATGAAGCCCACTTGATCATGGTGGATAAGCTTTTTGATGTGCTGCTGAATCCGGTTTGCCAGTATTTTATTGAGAATTTTTGCATCAATGTTCATCAGGGATATTGGTCTAAAGCTTTGTGATCTTTTATTACCATGTGAAGTATGTGATTTCTGTGACTCACACCCTATTCGTGCACTCTCTCCTCTTTTGAAAATCGCTAATAAAAACTTGCTGGTTTTATGGCTTGGGGAACATCACAGATCCTGCCAACATGTGATGTCTCCCCCAGACACCTAGCTTTAAATTTCTCTCTCTCGTGCTCTTTCTCTTTATTTCTCAACCCAGCCGAGACACCTAGGAAGTAGAAAAGAAACCATGTTAAACATCATGAGTGCGTTCTCCGGATAGTATTGTTCTCTGGGTCCCTGTTTTATAGCATTAAAGGAAAGGTATTGTTCCCCACCTGAAGTGACTTTTTTTTTTTTCCCCCAAGGTCTAACGCACACTCCTCTAAGCTGTTCAATGGCATCATCCTGCATGACCAGTTGTGCATCTAAACCAGACCAGTTGCCAACCCCCAAACGTTGGTCTGCAGTTATATTAATATGAGGTTGGGCCTGGGCATTGCTAGCAGCCTGAATGGAAGCTTCATCTGCCCACCAAGTTTTAAATCATAAGAACTGAGAAGGACTTAGATAAGCTCGAGTAAGAGCATCCCAGTCAGTAGGAATCATTCGACCTGAAACAGTAACATTCTTTAACAGTCCCATTACATAAGAAGAACCTGGTCCATACTGACTTATTGCTTGTTTTAGTTCTTTGAGTAATTTAAAAGGAAAAGGCTCAAATGCAGCTGTAATATTTCCCTGTTGATCTGGGGGCTGTATTCTAACAGGGAACTGCCAAGCCTCTAAATCACCCTCTTGTCTAGCTTGCTGAATTCCTGCCTGAATAGAACTAAGAGCCATCACTCAAGGCACTGCTCGAACAGTCATTGGGGCAACTACTTTTTGCCTAGTGTCCCCAGTGTCCTCCAGAAAAAAAAAAGATCTGTGGGGTCATTTTCTTCAAAATATTAAGGAGGGGGTGCAGAAGGTAGGGATGAACCTCTCCTTCCTTTGCCACTTTAGCTTTAGCTGGCAAATAAACACGCTCTGTAACCTCTTCTGTTACTTTGCTGTACTCTTGTTCCTCCTCATTATCAGTGTGAAAAAGTTCCAAGGTGAAACGGACCAGACCCCAGACCTGTCCCATTGTTACCCAGATGCTTCCAAACTCCCCTTCTTACTCACCACGGGGATTGCTTTAAGAGTACTCGGGTGTCCTGCAGGTAGTTTTCCATTCCAACCGTTGCTCTGATGACCCTTTGACCTGCATTCAAGCGCCCATAAATGGACCCCACTTGTCGAGACCAGCTCAATCAGGGAGACCCTAACCCAGTGGTGCTAGAGGAATTAAAGACATACACACGGAAATATAGAGGTGTGAAGTGGGAAATCAGTGGTCTCACAGCCTTCAGAGCTGAAAGCTCCAAACAGAGATTTACTCAAGTATTTGTCAACAGCAAACTAGTCATTAGCATTGTTTCTATAGATGTTAAATTAACTAAAAGTATCCCTTATGGGAAATGAAGGGATGGGCTGAATTAAAGGGACAAGTTGGGCTAGTTAACTGCAGCAGCAACACACCCTTAAGACACAGATCGCTCATGCTATTGTTTGTGGCTTAAGAATGCCATTAAGCAGTTTTCTGCCCTGAGTGGGCTAGGTGTTCCTTGCCCTCATTCCCGTAAACCCACAACTTTCCAGCTTGGCCATTAGGGCCATTATGAACATGTTACAGTGCTGCAGAGATTTTGTTTAAGGCCCATCTTGGGGCTAGTTTATGGCCAGATTTTGGGGGGCTTGTTCCCAACACATCTGACAAAGGGCTAATATCCAGAATCTACAAAGAACTTAAAAAATTTACAAGAAAAAAATCAAACAACCCCATCAAAAACTGGGCAAAGGATATGAACAGACACTTCTCAAAAGAAGACATTTATGCAGCAACAGACTCATGATAAAGTGCTCATCATCACTGGCCATCAGAGAAATGCAAACCAAAACCACAATGAGATATCATCCCCATCAGTTAGAATGGCAATTATTAAAAAGTCAGGAAACAACAGGTGCTGCAGAGGATCTGGAAAAATAGGAATGCTATTACACTGTTGGTGTGACTGTAAATTAGTTCAACCATTGTGAAGACAGTGTGGTGATTCCTCAAGGATCTAGGACTAGAAATACCATTTGACCCAGCCATCCCATTACTGGACATATGCCCAATGGATTATAAATCATGCTGCTATAAATACACATGCATACGTATGTTTATTGCAGCACTATTCACAATAACAAAGACTTGGAACCAACTCAAATGTCCATCAATAATAGACTAGATTAAGAAAATGTGGCATATACACACCATAGAGTACTATGCAGCCATAAAAAAGGATAAGGATAAATTCATGTCCTTTGCAGGGATATGCATGAAGCTGGAAATCATCATTCTGAGTAAACTATTGCAAGGACAGAAAACCAAACACCACATGTTCTCGCTCATAGGTTGGAAATGAACAATGAGAACACTTGGACACAGGGTGGGGAACATCACACACTGGGGCCTGTCATGGGGTGGGGGACTTGGGGAGGTATAGCATTAGGAGATGTACCTAATGTAAATGTCAAGTTAACGGGTGCAGCACACCAACATGGCACAGGCATACAAAAGTAGAAAAACCTGTACCTTGTACACATGTACCCTAAAACTTAAAGTATTAAAAAAATGGGGTCCATTTTCAATCTTCTGCCTATGTCTAATAGTTATTCCACCACCATTTATTGAATGGGAATTTCTTTCCCCATTGCTTGTCATTGTCAACTTTGTTGAAGGTCAAGTGGTTCGTGTGTGGCTTTATTTATGGCTGCTTATTCTGTTTCATTGGTCTAGGTGTCTGTTTTTGTACCGGTACCATGCTATTTTAGTTATTCTAGTCTTGTAATGCATTTGAAATCAGGTAGAGTGATGCCTTCAACTTTTTCTTTTTGCTTAGGATTACTTGGGCTATCGGGGCTCTTTTCTTGGTTCCAAATGCATTGCTAAATAGTTTTTTCTAATTCTAGGAAAAAATGCCATTGGTGCTCTGATATGAATAGCATTGATGCGACACATTGCTTTGACCATTTTAAGCAGTATGACCATTTTAACAATATTGATTATTCCTATCCATGAGCACGGAATGTTTCCCCATTTGTTTGTGTTATCTCTGATTTCTTTCAGCAGTGTTTTATAATTCTATTGTAAAGATCTTTCACCTCCCTTGTTAGCTGTGTGTATGTGTGTGTGTGTGTGTGTGTGTGTATGTATAATGTGTGTGTGTGTGGCTGCTGTGCATGAGATTACATCCTTTATTCTTGCTCTCAACTTGGATATTGTTGGTTTATAGAAATGTTACTAATTTTTAACATTGATTTTGTATCGTGAATTTGTATCGTGAATTTACTGAAATTGTTTATCTGATCTGGGAGCTTTTGGGTGGAGAATATGCAATTTTATAGATATAAAATCATATCGTCTGTGAGAGGAGATACTTTGACTTCCTCTCTTCTTATTAGATGCCTTTCATTTCTTTCTCTTGTCCAATTGCTCTGGCTAGGACTTCTGGGACTAAGTTGAGGAGGATTGTTGAGAGTGGACATCCTTGTCTTATTCTGCTTCTCAAGGAAAGTGCTGTCAGGTTTTACCCATTAAGTATGATGTTGACTATGGGTTTGTCACAGATGGCATTTATCATTTTGAACCATGTTCTTCTTCTCTTTTTTTTTTTTTTTTTTTTGAGATGGAGTCTGGCTCTGTCACCCAGGCTGGAGTGCAGTGGTGTGATCTCTGCTCACTGCATGCTCTGCCACCTGGGTTCACACATTCTTCTGCCTCAGCCTCCCAAGTAGCTGGGACTACAGATGTCTACCACCATGCCCGGCCAATTTTTTGTATTTTAGTAGAGACAGGGTTTCACCATGTTAGTCAGATGGTCTCAATCTCCTGACCTCATGATCTGCCCACCTTGGCCTCCCAAAGTGCTGGGAATACAGGCATCAGCCACCCCGCCCAGCCAGAACCATGCTCTTTTAATGCCTAGTTTGTTGAGGTTTTTTGTTGTTGTTGTTGTTTTTCCCATGAAGGGATATTGAATTTTATTGAAAGTCTTTTCTGCATCTATTAAAATACTTCTGTGGTTTTGGTTTTCATTCTGTTTATGTGATTAATAAAATTTATTGATTTTCATATGTTGAACCAACTTTGCATCCTAGGTATAAAGCCTACCTGATTATTGTGGATTAGCCTTTAGACATGCTGCTGGATTCAGATCACTCATATTTTGTTGAGAATTTTTGCATCTGTGGTCATCAGAGTTATTGGCCCGAAGCTTTCTTTTTTGTTGTTGTGTCTGTACTAGATTTTGGTATCAGAATGATGCTATCTCATAGAATGAGTTAGGCAGGAGTGCCTTCTCCTTAATTTTTTGAAGTATTTCCAATACAATTGATACTAGCTCTTCTTTATAAGTCTAGTAAGTTTCAGCTGTGAATCCACTTGGTCCAGGACTTTTTCTGGTTCATAGGCATTTTATTACTGGTTCACTTTTGGGACTCATTATTGGTCTATTCAGGGTTTCAATTTCTTCCTATTTCACTGTTGAGAGATTATTTGTTTCCAGGAATTTATTCATTTCTTCTAGGTTTTCTAGTTTGTGTGCATAAAGGTGTTCATAATAATCTCTGAGGACTTTTGTATTTCTGTGGGTTTGGTGATAATGTCTGCTTTATAATGTATGACTCATTTATTTGGATCATCTCTCTCTTTTTCTTTATTATTTAGCTGGTAGTCTATTAATCTTATTTATTTTAAAGAAAATCAGCTTCTGGTTTTGTTGATTTATGTATGGTCATTTTCCATCTCAATTTCGTTTAGTTTGTCTCTGAGTTTGGTTATTTATATTCTTGTACTACATTTGAGTTTTGTTTGGTCTTGTTTTTCTAGTTCCTCCACTGTGATCTAAGGTTGTTAATGTGAAATTTTTCTAACTTCTTGCTGCAGGTGTTTAGCAGTATAAACTCTCCTCTTAACACTGCTTCAGCTATGTCCCAGAGATTCCGGTATGTTACATTTCTGTTTTTATTTTATTTTATTTATTTAGTTAGTTAGTTAGTTAGTTAGTTAGTTAGTTAGTTATTTTGAGACGGAGTTTTGCTCTTATTTCCCAGGCTGGAGTGGAATGGCACAATCTTGGCTCATGGTAGCCTCTGCCTCCTGGGTTCAAGCAATTCTCCTGCCTCAGCCTGCCGAGTAGCTGGGATTACAACCATTCACCACAAAGCCCAGCTAATTTTGTATTTTTAATAGAGACCAGGTTTCTCCATGTTGGTCAGGCTGGTCTGAAGCTCTCAACCTCACCTGCCTAGGCCTCCCAAAGTGCTGGGATTACAGGCATGAGCCAGCACACCCAGTCACATTTTTGTTTTTATTTAGTTTCAAAAAATTTCTTGATTTCTGCCATAATTTAAGTACTCACCCAAAAGTCATTTAGGATCAGGTTGTTTAACTTCCATGTAATGTGTGGTTTTGAAAGATCTTCTTAAAATCAATTTCTATTTTTATAGCATATGGTCTGAGGGTGTGATTGATATGATCTCGGCTTTTTTCAATTTGTTGAGAATTGCTTTGTGTCCAATCATATGGTCAATTTTAGACTATGTGTAATGGGTGGATGACAAGAACATATCATCTGTTGTCATTGGGTGGAGAGTTCTGTAGGTGTCTGTTAGATCCTTTTGGTCACAAATCAAATTCAGGCCTCAGATATCTTTGTTAGTTTTCTGCCTCAATTATCTGTCTAGTAATGTCAGTGGGGTTTTTTTGTCTCCCACTATGGTTTTGTATTTATTTAATTGTCTTCATAAGTCTCTAAGAACTTATACCATGAATCTCGGGACTCCAGTGTTACATGCATATGTATTTAGAGAGTTAAGTCTTCTTGTTGAATTGAATCCTTTATTATTATATAATGCCTTTTTTGACTTTTATTGACAGTTTTTTGTTTAACACCTGCCATATCTGAAATTACAATAGCAGCTCCTTCTTTTTTCTCTTTTCTGTTTGCTTAGTAGATTCTTCTCCATCCCTTTACTTTGAGCCTATGGGTGTCACTGAAGATGGTTCTCTTAAAGACAGCACACAGCTGAGTCTTGCTTTTTTATCCAATTTGTCACACTGCGACTTTTAAGTGGGGCCCTTAACCTGTTTGCATTCAAGGTTAATATTGATATATGCAGATTTAATCCTGCCATTATGTTGTTACCTTCTTGCTTTGCAGGCTGTATTGCATGGCTGTTTTACATTGTCAATGGTCTGTATATTTAAATGTGTTTTTGTGGTGACCAGTAACAATATTTCATTTCTATGACTAGCACTCCCTTGAGGACCTCTTTTAAGGCATATCTGTTGGTAACAAATTCCCAAGTCATTTTTTGGTATGAAAATAATCTTATTTTTCCTTCACTTATGAAGCTTAGTTTGGCTGGATGCAAAATTCTTCACTGGAATTTATTTTCTTTAAAATTGCTCAATATAGGACTCTGGTTTGTAAAGTTACTGCTGATAAGTCCACTGTTAGTCTTATGGTGTTCTGCCTCTTTTCTCTTGCTGCCATTAGCATTTTTTTTTTTTTTCATGTTGACTTTGGAGCATCTGAAGACTACGTGGATTATGTGTTTTGAGGATGCTCAACTCTAGTATCTTACAGGTATTCTCCACACTTCCTGATTCTGAATATTGACCTCTCTAGTGAGGTTGGGGAAATTTTTGTTGGCAATGTCTTCCATATGTTTTTCAAGTTGCTTGTTCTATATCTTTTTCAGGGACACTAATGAGTGGCAAGTTTTGTCACTTTACATAACCCCATATTTCCTGGAAGTTTTGTTTTTTTGTATTCTTTTTATCACTGTTTTTGTCTGACTGAGTTAATTTGAAGATATAGTCTTTGAGCTCTGAGATTCTTTCCTCAGCTTGGTCTATTCTGCTGTTAAGACTTCTGATTGTATTAAAAAATTCTAGTGAGTTTTTCAGCTCTATTAGTTTTGTTTGTTATTTCATAAAATGGCTATTTTACCTTTCTGCTCTTGAATTGTTTTACTATACTTCTTAGATTCCTTGAATTGAATTACAGCTTTCTCCTGAACATCAAGTATCTTCATTCCTACCAAAATTCTGAATTTTATATCTGTCATGTCAACCATTTCAGCCTGGATAAAAAAATCATTTCTGGGAAACCAGGGTAATCATTTGGAGGTTAGAAGACACTGGCATTTTGAGTTGCCACAGTTATTATGCTGGTTCTTTCTCATCTGTATGTGCTGATATTCTTTTAATGTTTGAAGTTGCTGTTCTTTGAATGTTCTTTTTTTGTTTGTTTGTTTTTTGTTTTTTTTGTTGTTGTTTTTTGTTTGTTTTTTTTTTTTGCTTTGTAGTCTTAAATGCCCTTTAGGGTGGATTCAATTGACTAGCTTCATTTCTGGAAGATTTTCTGGGGCCAAGGCTCAGCTCAATATTTCTGAGCTGCATGCTCTAAACCTGGGCAGTTGGCAGCAGACTTGTTCCTTTATGCTCTGATTCCTTGAGGTTAAGCACCTGTTATACTGAAAGGGCTAAAGTGTTCCCTGGAAACAAAACTCCCATGGGAAATGCTACCCAAAATGCTTCATTGTGGCAATGACAGTGAGGTCCATGTTCACACCTGCATCGCAGCAGTGCTGATGGCATGGCAGTGTGCACGCACATTGGTCAGGGCAGAGCCATGGCGGTGGTGGCAGTGCTGCAGCATGCACAAAGGCACTGGTGGCGGTGGAATGGCAGCATCCTTAATAGAACAGAGTAGCAGTGTCCACACATGTGGGTGTGCCAATGGCAGTGGCAGCACACATGTGCCAGGTGCACAATGTGCTGGGTGCACACAGATGCCAGCGTCCATATGGTGGTGGGGAGGCAGCATGTGCACCCACCTCTGTGCCAGCTGTGGTGGCAAGGCTGGGTGTGCACACATTGACAGGGATGAGGTGCTGACTGGAGTGAGGTGGCAACATCTGTGGGTGCACTTGTCACTGTGGTTGCAGGGCAGCAGAGTCCACACACACACTGGCAAATCTGGGGCAGTGAGGTTCGCTCATGTATGTACACCTGCAAAGTTGTGTAGTGGGTTGGGGGTGCTGTATTTGGTAGGCAATGCAGGTCAGTGGGTGCACATTGTCAAGGGACCATCTGCTGGAGCTCCTCAATGATCAAGTGCAGTCTTCCAGTCAAGGAGCAATGGCAGCAGCTTTTGGGAAGCACTCAGATTGGGCATCTGGGGCTACACTGCAAGTGGACTCAGAAAGGCAGGGACTCTGGGAGAGGCTGGCAGACAGAGTGACCCCTCAAATCAGACTGGCCCCATCCCAGAGCCAAGACCACCCTGCTGTGTCCAAATCTAACAGTTAACAAAGGCCAAAGCCACCTAGAGGAGTTTGCTGAGCCTTGGAGTATGGGGGTTTATGGTTGTGCTCATTGCACCCTTTCCTGTACCAAACCCTCTGGGGTCCAAACAGACTGGCATCTTGTTCCGACAACCTCTCCAAAATGGTTTCCCTGTCAACTCAAATGTCTGTGGGGGTCAGGGGGTCTTTGGCAGCTAGGA
Organism: Rhinopithecus roxellana; assembly: GCF_007565055.1. Taxonomy (NCBI): domain Eukaryota; kingdom Metazoa; phylum Chordata; class Mammalia; order Primates; family Cercopithecidae; genus Rhinopithecus; species Rhinopithecus roxellana. The sequence continues at coordinate 149,447,062 of NC_044549.1, forward strand.
TTCTGGAGGTCCCTGGTGAGAGTTGGCCACTCTTTGCCTATTTAACTCACCCCTTTCCCAGGAGACACTGGAGGCCAAGAATGAGTCCTGGTGCTCAGCAGTCTCATACAGGACTCCTAGCTTCCTCCCGCATTAGCCTAGGACTTCGAGTCCTCTCTTCACCCACTCTCAATGACTACCTTCTGAAGTTCTGCTCAAAGTGTGCCAGTCTTCTTGATGGTCTGATCACTCAGTGGGATATGTTCTTCCTTGGCTGTGTCTAGTTGGCCATCCTGGCTTCCCAGTTGTATTTCTATAAAGTTGCAATAAACAATCCAAAAATGAAATAAAGAAAACAATTTCATTTACAATAGCAACAAAAATAACATTTATAAATATTTTTGTCTTTATTATTGTTTTCAATTGATGCACAATAATTTTACAAATTTATGAGATACAATGTGATATTTTGATGCATGTATATAATTTGTAATAATCAAGTCAAAATAATTAGCATATCCATCACCTTAAACATTTATCACTACTTTATTTTGGTAACATTCAAAACCTTGTATTCTAACTATTTGAAAAAGTACAATAAATTATTGTTTACTAGAATCAGCTTACAGTTCTATTGAACACTAGAACTTATTCATCTTGTCTAGCCATACTTTCGTATTCATTAACCAGCCACTCTCTCTCCCCTTCCCCACTATCCTTTCCAGGCTCTAGTAACAACTTTTCTACTGTACTTCTATGATATTAACATTTTTAGTTCCCACATATGAGTGAGAATATGCAGTATTTACCTTCCTGTGCTTGGGTTGTTTAATTTAGTATAATGTCCTCCTAGCTCATCCATATTGCCACAAATGACAGTATTTCATTTTTTTCTTATAAAGAAATTTATAGAAAGTGTGAAATGTATACTCTTAAAAATATGAAAAACTGTTAAATAAATTAAGGAAGATCTAACTATCAGAAACACATCCCGTATTAATGGATTAGAAGATTTAACATTGTTAAGATGGAAATACTCCCCAAACTAATCGCAAACTCAATGGAATTCTCATCAGGACCAAGCAGACTTCTTCGTAAAAATTTATGAGCTGATCTAAAATCCCTATTAAATTACAAAGATCCAAAATAGTCAAAGCAATCTTGAAAAGGATGAGCAAAGATTGATGACTCACATTTCCTAACTTCAAAACATACTACAAATGGTAATTAAGACAGCTTAGTATTGGTGCAAAATAAACATGTAGATCAATAGAATAAAAATGAGCCTCCAGAAATAAACCCATATATTTATGAACAACTAGTTTTTAACAATAATGATGACTCTATCCAATGCAGGAAAAATAGAGTTTTCTACAGATAGAACTTGCACAACTGGGAAAATTGCCCCAGGAAAAATAATGAATTTAGACCCATACCTCACACTGCATACAAAAATTAAAAGTCAAAATGAATCAAAACATGAATGTAAGAGTTATAACTATAAATTCTTTAAAAAATCAAAAAGTATAAATTTTGTGATCTTAGATTTCACGAATAATTATTAGATGACACTGAAAATATGCAACACGAAAAAAATAAATTGGACACCATCAAAAATTTCTTAAAAATTGTATTTCAAAAGACAGCCTCTAGAAAGTAAAAGGATTATCCACAGAATAAGATATTTATAAATCATATATCTGATAAAGGGCCTAAATTCAGAACATACAAATAAATCTCGCTACCTAATAAAAAGGTACCCAATTAAAAACTAACCAAAATATATACATAAACATTTGTCTAAGGAAGATACACAAATGTTTAGTGAGCATATAAAAATACATGTAACATCATGCATCATCAGAAAAATGCAAACCAAAGCCACAATGAGATATCAAACACATCTAAGATGACTAGAATCAAAAAGTCAGATATTTAAAATATTGACAAGGAAATAAGAACTTTATATACTATGGAATTTTAAAATGACACAGCTGCTTTGGAAAATAGTTTGGCAGTTCCCAAATAATCAAACATAAAGTTACTATATGGCCCAGGAATTCCACTTCTAGATATACATTGTATCCATAAAAGTGAAAACATATGTCCATATAGAAATATGTACACAAATATTTGTACTAACTTTACTCATAATAGCCAAAAGGTTGAAACAAGGCAAGGGCTCATCAATGTATGAATGTACAAACACAAAACAGTAGCATACACATTCATTGGAATATTATTTGACCATTAAAAATAATGAAATACTGACTCATACTACAGTACTGATGATCCTTTAAAATATTATGCTAATGAAAAACTAGTTACAAAAGACCATTTATTATGTGATTCCATTAATATAAGACACCCAGAGCTAGGAATTCTATTGGGACAGAAAGTATATCTGTGATTGCTAAGGAGAAGGGATGGAGAGTGGGGATGGGGCTTGGGAAGAGTTAACCAAAGGTAGGGGGTTTCTTTTAGAAGTGACAAAATGTTCTAAAATCAACTGTGGTGATGACTGCACACATCTGTGACTATAGCAAAAAGCACTAGATAGTACACTTGAAACAAGTGGATTGTAAGAAATGTAAACTAGATCTCAATGAATGTTAAAAATAAAATATACTATCAAAGAACTGGATATAATACTGCTCCATTTTTAATAAAGGAGATATACTTTTCAAGAAGTCACCTTTATACCAGTATGTCATAGTGATTAAATAAATAGGCTGGGTCAGAAACCTGGTTTTCTATTCTAGCTTTACCACCTCCTAAATGTATGACTTTGATAACATTTTCATCTCTTTGAACATTAGTTTCCTCACATCTACTGAGGAATAATAATAGTCCTGGGGTTACAGTGCAATCCAAAAAGAAAGTAAATAACATAAGGCATGTCAAGTTCTTAGCAGAGTACCTAGCAAAAGATATGTGCTAAATAAATTTAGCTATTTTTATAAAAAAAAAAAAAAAGGATAGAGAAGACTTCAATTGTTGAATTTTCAGAGTATCTATTATAAAATAATTCTTTTTGTAAAAACTGTATGTTTATAATAAAATAAGAACCTCAGTTTATTTTCAGAATGCCTATAGCTAAATCTCCCATGTGTATTATTTTAACCAAAATGTAATTTTTAACAATTATTTCCTTAAATTTTACATTATTCTGAGATCTCTTTTTTCTTTCTTCACTTAGTCATAAATAACTCAACCTCTTGTCTACATTTCACCCATCTGCTAGGATAGACCCAGAGTCTAATAGACCTCATTGTATAAGACTTGAGGAAATCAGGTTAGCAGTGACAAGCATTGGGTCTAATCAGGTAATGAAGAAGCTACTTGAAGAATGAGATTACAGAAAACCTGAGCCAGATGACTAATCCCTGAATAAAATAGCAAGTGAAGATGAAAGGCAATGAAAGAATGTGGTCTACACTAGTTAGAAATCTGAGTGTTGGCCGGGAGTGGTGGCTCATGCCTGTAATCCCAGCACTTTGGGAGGCCGAGGCAGGTGGATCACAATGTTAGGAGTTCAAGACTAGCCTGGCCAAGATAGTGAAACCCTGTTTCTACTAAAAATACAAAAAATAGCCAGGCGTGGTGATGGGCTCCTGTAATCCCAGCTACTCGGGAAGCTGAGGCAGATAATGGCTTGAACTTGGGAGGCAGACGTTGCAGTAAGTTGAGGTCACACCACCGCACTCCAGCCTGGGCGACAGAGCAAGACTTCATCAAAAAATAAATAAATAGAAAGAAAGAAATAAAGAGACAGAGAGAGAGAGAGAGAGAGGGAGGGAGAGAGGGAGGGAGACAAGGAGGAATCAGAGCATTATATTCAGGAGAATAATACTTTCAGAACCCAGAGAGATTCTCTACTAACCCAGTGGCCGTGGCCCAGCGTATTCCCTTAGGCCCCACCACCCTATCACAATACATAAAGGATAATTGCATCTAAACACTAGAATTTATATAGGCTATAAAAATATCAATCCCATTTCCATTTCCTTTTTTATTAAGTTCTGTGATTACCCCACAAAAAAATGGTGAAAGATCCCCTCCAAAATTTTTTCTGCTCTGTATGTTTTATTTCAGCATTTGAAACAGAAAAAAATGATGGCCACATGGATAGCTTAGCTGATTCAGTGCCTGAACACATAAAATCCATTGACTATTTCTTTGGTATATCTGTAGAGGAGAGTCTCAGTTTCTAGGAACCAATTTACTGTGATAAACATAACAACTCTATATGGAAAGTCATCTCTGCAGAATCATGGTATGATATAAAGTCATCAAAGAGAGACTTGGGATAGGGTCTCTATTCTATGTAAAGATGACCGGGGCTACTTAAAATTTCCCTTGACATACTATAATAAGCATCAAAGCAATCATTTTCAGTCTGAAAAATACAAAAATGATAACCACAAATATATATATTTAAAGCTAAAGACAGTCAAAACTCATAATATTTAAATTAGGATACAATAGCAAGGAGAATATAAAGGCAGTACATATGAGAAAAGATTGAAGAAAGTTTATTAAAACAAACTCTTGTATGCTATGGTGGTCTTCAAGTTCAATCCTGTGCTTTCTGACAACCATATACATTTGCACAATCAACAGTTTCTACAATAGTTGTGTCCTGGGAGTACCATAACTACTCCTGGAAAAAAAAACTAAAGACTTTTCTTTCTTTCTATTTTTGCCCCTGTGAAATCTGAAAAGGAGGACATTGTGAAAAATGTTTTCACACCTGGAAATTAAAACAAGGAGGTACACAGGGCTATTTCATATCTCTGTTTGGGTTGATGACATCATATCAAAGTACAGTTTAGAAAAATCTATTCTGCTGATAGTCATAATGTAGTCCCAGGTATGGAGGTTTTCCTGGAATGGCCTAATTCCACTTTACAGTACAGATGAATAAAGAGATTGCACATGCTTCTAGCATGTTCCTAAGTATTGTCTTCCTCATCCGAAGACAGATATATTGTTGATCCTGTACTGCAAGTTGTGTTTTCAAGCCTTAAATAAGCTAGACTTAGGAATGACACTTTTTAATGAAAATTGAGGTGTCTAAATCTAAGTCTATCCTGCATCAACTCAAAACTGAGTGCAGTCTTTCATGGTGTGGAGCTAAGATTTTTCTCAAAGCAATATTGGATCCTTTTCAGTTTATGGAAAAGATGAAAAGCTGAAGTCCTAAAGTTTTGTTGTGCCTTAACCAGTGTTCATATTAATAACAATTGGAATTTAAGTAAAAACCTTACCAAATTATTCTCTTGCCCATTAAGAGAGATATCAACAAATATTTACAGAAAATGAGCAGTTGCTATGAAACTATACCCAGAGTTAAGTAAATACTGAAGATTTTAATTATAATTAATTTAAATGTGGAGCAATATCTTCTGAGACATTTATCTGTGTATTGCAATTGTTGTTTTGAAATGAATCTTTTGGGCAGTAGAAATAGCAATAACTTGGTTATTCATTAGTCTTATGTAAAATGCTAAGGTAAATTACATCATACTACACTAGGGTTTCTCAACTTTAGCACTAAAATGTTGCTTGAAAGTCAAATTTTACTCAGTTGAGAACTACTGTATTATACCAGTCGGTGTGAGTTTTTTTGCAGTAAAATGTTTCATTTAAGTATAACTTTCTTTATAATATTCATTCAATTTAATTTCTCTTTAAATTTTATTTTTTACATTTATTACAACACAGGCACTCAGTGAATGGGTGAAGGTAATATATACATTTAACAAAAAATGAGTATTATGTTCTAATTGTTTTCAAAATTATTTATGCCAAGTATCATGACATAGTATCATGCCAAGTAATTATTATGCCAAATATCATGCCAAGTAAATAAGCCAAAACTTCTCCATTTGTTCATTAACATGAGTTAAGGAATGTAGATACAAGGCGTTAGTAAAACTTCAAAAGAACAAAATAAAAGAAACTTCGCAGAGTCATGTTTTTGCAATAAGTTGTCACTCACTCTGAACTCTGAACTAAGGCTGTCAGAATGAGGATCAAGAAAATAATTGTGAATATTAGCAGTGGACAGTTTTATTGCTTTGTTATTAAATCTCTAAGCAAAAAATGTAAACATTCTCATCTTGAAGATTAAAATTTGTCATGGCACGAAATAAGGATGTCATGCATAAATCAGTCTAGAAAGCCTTGCTAATTCTTAACAACTGCGATTATAAAATAGAAGGTGCCTTTACCTGCTTTCCTTTTAATAAACAAAAGAAAGTAGTTTCTTAAAATTTTGGGGGGATCATAAATGAATAAATAAATTCAATTTAGAAAGAAATGTCTTTAAGAAAAAAAGAAGGCCAGGTGCAGTGCCTCACACCTGTAATTCCAGCCCTTTGAGAGGTCTATGTTAGCAGATCACTTGAGTTCAAGAGTTCGAGACCAACCTGGCCAACATGGTGAAACTATGTCTCTGCTAAAAAACACAAAAATTAGCCAGGCATGGTGATGGGCGACTGTAATCCCAGCTACTTGGGAAGCTGAGACAGGAGAATCACTTGAACTCTGGAGGTGAAGGCTGCAGTTAGCCCATTCTAGCCTGGGTGACAGACTGAGACTTCCCTTGAAAAAAAAAGAAAAAAGAAAAAAGAAAATTTTTCTAAAAAATACACAACTTTGAAAACTAAATTAAGTAGCAAACTCCAATTCTCTTTACAGTGAATAGAAGAAAATAAAGTAATCTTTGTTTGGAATCTCAACCATGAAAGAAGGGTTTAAATAACTTGATACATTCCTTTTCACCATATTGTCTCAAGCAACATAGATCTGACATTCTTCCACAGAATGAGAATTAGTGTTTGTTAACTGAGAACAGATTGTTCTATTTTCCTTTCAAAATCTCTCTTTCAAGATATTTACAGAGAACATAGAAAATCTTATAATTGTGAATTAACATGTAGTTAAATGTGAACAGCTAAAAGAACACAGGCACTGCCAATTTTTGAACTTGAAGTTTCTACATAGGTAGAAACCTACCATCTTAGCTAGTGACTACCATGTTGACACAGAAGCATGATTGCATCATGAAAGGTCTTCTGCATTAAATAATTAACCAGTTAACCGAATTGACATGGAACGTGTTCTCCCCATGTGCCTAGTACTAAATTATTACAGATTTCTCATCTTAAGGTACATTTCTCACTCAAGGCTACTAAGAGAACCAGTTGCATTGTCCTTCAAAAACCCATACAAATCTTGTATTTATGCAGGACCTACTTTCTAAAACACGAATTCTATTAACTCTTTTGGTAAAAAGTATTTAGAAGTAGTCCATATTTGTAGGATAAAGCACAAAGCTCATACTTAAATGTACAAAACCCTTAAAAATCTAACTTTCTAGCTATGCCTTCTGCTAATCACCTATATGCCTTCTTCATTCTTGTTATGCACATTCACATGTTTGGTTGATTGTTAATTAACGTCTTGATAACTTTGTAGCTTTATTTTATGTATTATTTCAATGTAGATATATAAACTACAATGTAGACATATTCACACAAAATGCACAAAATAGCATATGTAGATTGCAATAAAGTGGGAAATACAAGGGTGGGGACAAAGTAGAACCAGATATAAGCCTAAAATATATGGTGTTCAATGCCTATACCTTTCATTAGGTATATATTTGGTTCCTTTTAACAACTTGAAGAGGGATAATTTTGCATAGATATAAACTTAATTTTTACTGAGATTAAAATATATTAACTATGCAGAATAATTGCATGCACAGAAAAAAGAAGACACCCAGTTATCCACATAAAAGTTATACTGTGATATAGTGAAAAAAGTCCCTCCTTAACATCTTCTTAACTTTAACGCAGGGCTTCAAACATAATAATTGGACTCTGTGTAGACTCATAGTATGTATCAAGCCACATTTTAGAAAAACTATTCTGAGAGGTAAGGAGATGACCTACACTAACTTATCTGTTTCCCATAGCACTCTATTCATCAGACATTTTTGCAGACCTACAAGATTTTACTGCAGTCATTGTTTCCCTTGATTATGTAGCCACTAGACTGCAAGCTCCTTGAAGGAAGTGCTTCTATCTTATCATACTAGGTGCCACAAGCATTTGGATAGAGTTGAGAAGATGTTTTATAAGGCTTCAAAAGATACAAAATCTTTGATGTGCAATGTCTGGAATATCTGCTTTATAATCACAGTAGACTTTGAGTTGAAAGAGAAATACTAATTAATTTAATAACTTATTTTTAAATCATTTTAATAACAGAGATTTGCTTTCTATGCCTTGCATTTCAATTCCCCAATTCAGGAAAGATTCTTTTTTATTGATAGAATAAAATACCTTCTATCATTCACTAGCCAACCAATTTTTTTTATTATGGGTAAATGAAAACATTGGTTTCTATCCTATCACTTTCAACGACCTGCACTTGACCTTTACTAGTCAAAGAACCAGGGTAAACTTTCTTTAGCCATTTGGTCAGTGAACTATTTATCTTGTTTAAAATATTTTGTCTCCTCACTCTGTTTAACTGCTAAAGATAGTTTCGATTCAGACTCAAGATTTCATAATATATTGTCTCCTAGTAACACTGGGGCATTAAGGAAAACTCCACAAATCAGTCTCATATTCAAAATGTGTCATAACCATGTGTTTCAGTATATTTTTAAATAAACTATGTTTCAATAATATATGTAGCTTTTTTAATCCTAATTTCATCCTTAATTCCAAATATTATTTTTCTAAGTAGTTTGGCTTTCCTAGTGAATTTTTAATAGTGTGTCCTACGCATTGAAAGCAATGAACATAGATATTATTTTTAATTAATTAATTATTCTGGTGTCTACTTCCAAGTGAAAGGCATTAATCTTGGATCCCATATATTTATTCATATTTTCTTCCTGTCACCCTAGTAAGGAATAGGCCCTATTCACTTTCACAAGCTGCCCATGTGCTTTCTCATCTGAAATCAGTGTGAGTAGCTGAAAGTGATTGGACTGGTTTTGTCTAATTGGCCTTAAAATGTTCCAAAAAATAACAATAACACATATTTGGATAGTGGATTTATTTTTTAACAATTTTAATCTTATAACTTCTTTATTAGGGAAGATGTGAGGTTTTATCTTATTGTGTCACCTCACTTTCCTATCTCCACCTACTTAATTATACATTTTAGATTATCTCAATATTAGCCCTGCCCATTTCATGTCAATTGTGTCATTTTATCTTCTTATCCTGCTTAATTTCCCTAACACCCATTACTACTTGAGATTGCATTGTATATTAATTTTCATATTTATTTATTTTCTATCATTCCTTCTTATAATGTAAGTTCCACAAGGACAGGGATTTTTCTCCTTCCCTGTTCTGTTTCCAGCCCTAAGAAATATCTAAAAAATAATATTAAACAATGTTTTGTTGGAGGACCAAATACAGCTTATTACTAAAACTGAAATTCCATATGATTTAAATTTCCTTTTTATTTTAATATTTTTTCCTGGAATATAACATATTCTTATTTATTCTGGAGTCAAGAATTCCTTTTTTCTTCTCCTGATTTTCTTAATTAGGTGCTTATCATGAATTCTTCCCAAACTCTACAAAAGATAAAAAGCTCATTCAATAAGACCTTTAACGTGGTTGAATGTATCAGATAATCCCTCATCACTATTATTCTTTACAATATCCTGATGCTCTCCATCTTTGCTCCTTATTAAAATCTGATTTTTCAGTAAACCAGATGTACAGTTGTTGTGCTAGGCATACTGGGAGCTCCTTTTGCCTATTCCTTATTTCATCTTTCTTGTTTCCACAATGAGATATGTTCCTCTTTCTTCTCTTGCTTTGTGGAGCACACTCTCCATTTCTTGGAAAAGGGCCATGGTAAGTGTGTTGAACATATTTTAGAAGGGTCCCACATGATTTTCATCCCGTGATATTTATGCCTTTGTTCGATGTTACGTTGATTGTGTGCAGTACCTGTGATTTGCTTCTAACCAATGTAATACACAAAAGATATAGGATAATATTACAGTATTACATAAAACGGAAGCACCAGTCTTGCTGTAGTATCTCCCTTTCCTTGCTGTATTGATGAAGTAAACAGCCATGTTGGTGAGGCCCACATGGCTAGGAACTGTTGGTAGCTTCTGAGAGGTGAGGTCAGTATCTGGAAGACAGCCGGAAAAAAAAAAAAAAATACCCAAAAAACCCTGAAGTTTTTAATCCTACAACTACAGCGACTAAATGCTGCCAACAACAACATGATTGGGGAAATGGATCTTTCCCTAGCTGAGCTACCAAGTAAGAACAAAGCTATGGTTAGTTCTTTGATTGGAGATTTGTGAGCCCCTGAGAAGAAGGTGTAGCTCAACTGTGCCTGGACTTGCGACCCCCAGAAACTGTGAAGTAAAGAAAGTGTAGTGTTGTAAGCTGCTAAATTTGTAGTAATTGTTTAAATAGCCTAGTAAACTAATACTGTAAGTAATGTTTTCAGTCCTTATGAGTCAGATAATTTATTTTTTTATGCGCTAATTTTGTTTTGACTGAACTTAAATTCTATAAAAATAATTTTCTCTCAGAATTTTGAATGCATTGCTGCATTGCTTTTTAGTCTCCATTATTGAAATTCTATTCTAGTGTTCAATAATTGTTTTATGCTGTCTCCATTTTACTGTCAGTAATGGTTTGTTTATTATAATATATCTTCCAAAATTATGTTTATACCTCTCATATAATGTTGTCTCTTCTATTCAGCTTATCATCATGTGCTTATATAGTTTTAGCTTCTTTCCTCTTTGGGTTTAGAATGAAGAAAATTAAAGGCATTTAATTCCTCTGTTTAAGCTATTTTAGATGCTCCATTTAGATCCTTTTTTAGTTGTCTTATATGTGTTTTTTGGAGGCTCTCGATAACTGCATCTCACTAGCATTGACTTACTGTTTTCCACACAAGTTCCTTATAAACAAGAGAGAATCAGAGTGCTTCCTTTTAGAAGAATAGGACATTTTAATGTCTCAGATTTACTGTCACTATCTATCAATTGGATAATTTTCTTTCTTTATACCTTTGTCATTGCCCATCCTGTTCACTTTCACTTGCTTTTTTTCTTTTTCTCTGTTTCTGTTTCTATATTGAATATATCTTCCTTTCCCTACTAAGAACAATGAGAGAACATAAGAAGCAATAACTTTGTCAAATCAGATACAGAATACTGGCACACTCTGAGAACACATTTCTCCAGACATCGTTAATAACCATCCTACCACAATAGCTATGCTTCTGAATTTCAATACAATTGGTAATGTAAGACATTCAAAGATGTTAATAGAACGAGATTCTCCAGTTGTTTATTCTGATAACAGAGAAAAAATCGTTTTTTAAAAATTTGCACATTTGATCCAGGTAGTGCACTCTCAAATGTCCATGTTAAATGGAATAAGTATATAGCTCTCCTAAATAAAAATATTAGTCAATTAAAGAAATATTACACATAACTTGGTATTCTCCTAGGAATTACAATTATTATATTTTGTGTGTGTTGTACCCTGATGATAATGACAAGAAAATAAGGTAAATATATTTATCTGGTGGAGCAAGGAAGTTATTAGTGGTGAATCTGGCAGAGTAGAGGTATAAATAAGCTATAATCACTCATAGAATATCTAGAGTTACCCATATATGTACTTTAAAAATGTTAATTTGATCATAAACTTCTAGACAATAATTTATTCTAAATGATATAGATAATCCCCTTTTCTAAAAACAATTTCTCCTGTATTCTTCAACCATTATTTTCATAAATTCAAAAAATTATTTGGATGGCTGAATGAAAACTCCCTAATTGTTAAAATAATTTGTGTTCCTTTTAAACAAAAAATATCCTGAAGCATCAGCAATCATACTATTTTAATACCTAAGTAATAATGGATGTAATACATGAAAATTTACGTAACATGACTCGAGATCTCAAGAAATGACTTTAGCTTATTAAATTTTGACAGTAGTCTTCCACATCTAATGGGTTATCCTTTGGTTCCATTTATGTTCATTCCAATCATCAACTTTCCCCATGTTTGATTTTTTTAAATCATGAACCTAGATTTCATCACAATATAATTTCAACTTTGTGGCCTAAAGAACCATTTCACTCTCCCACCTTATTTTGCCAGAGTTCAATTAAGAAGTGAAATATTTGATCCACATCACATGGTGAATTATTGAAAGTGGCTTAAATCTGTGACTCACATCTTGAATCACTTTTTCTAACCTTTTAAGCAATACTTAAATACCTTAAACTTTTTAGTTCCTCATTCTTTATCAGAGTATTCTACTATTTATCTTCCTCAAACATTATCTGTTTCCTATCATTAAGTGCCGTAGATAATTGCTACTCTCTACAAAAGTTCTGTTTTACTGTTTTATTTTTTTGAAGAAGATTCCATTTGTGGATTGTATTCGATTTTCACTGCTATGACCTTGTCCTTTTTTACCATGAATGTGTATATCTGTCACAGTTCATTCTATACCCTTTCTCACCAAATGTACTGCTGTCTTGCTAATTACTTGCTATTGTTAAGGTCATTTCTGAATGTCCTCAAAAGTAATGAGCAGACTAAACAAAACAGTGAAATAAATGTATATATAAATACATCCTTTTGGCTTCAAAATTTACAAGTAGTAAGAAAACATAAAAGCTGATTTTAAGGTATTAATGTGGCATAGCTCAATGTTTCCCATTTTACATGAACACTGAGTAAATATATAATCACTCCCCTAATTTTTTAGTGTTTGAGTTTGCTAAATCCTTAAAGTGCTTTAAGGTATATATATATAAAATTTACAGTTATATGGAAGAAATAAATGATATGTATTTAAGGTGCTAGATATGCAAATTTTCTTGATTTATTCATTCCACACTGTAGACATATTACAACATCACTGTATACCCAATAATTACATATGAATATAATTTGTTAAAAAATAATTAGTTAAAAAATAAAGCTCTGCAGTTTGAATGTTTCTTTCCTCCAAAACCCACGTTGAATTGTAACTGCCATTGTAACAGAATTAGGAGGTGGAACCTTTAATAGGTGATGAAGTCATGCCGGCTTCACCCTTGTGGGTGGGATTGGTACTATATTAAAGACTGTGCTTAGTCCTCTCTTGCTCTCTCTGCCCTTCTGCCTTTTGCCATATGAGCATCCAGCCCTTGTTCTCTCCAGGAAATGCAGAGCACAAGGTGCCATCTTGAAAAAAGAGAATGGCCTCACCAGACACCACACCTGTGGTATCTTGACCTCAGATTTCCCACTCCCCAGAACTGTAAGCCAATGCATTTCTGTTATTTACAAATTGCTCTCTCAAGTATTCTGTTATAGCAGCATAAATTGGACTAAACCAGAGTGAATCAAGACACTTAAAATAATTTGTTTATCCTGCTACTATGTTGCCTTAATTCATAGGCAGACCTAGAACATGAATCACACAAAACATTGTTTAAATGTTACCATGGTATTATTATTCTTTGGTACAGAAAAAGTAAAATAATTTTTTTTTGCCAAAAAAAATCTAGAAAGTATTATTTTTTCTTCTTCTTCTTTTTAATGCTAATATTCTCTATTTTTTTTCTTTTCTTTTTTTTTTTTTTTTTTTTTTTTGAGGCGGAGTCTCGCTCTTTTGCCCAGCCTGGAGTGCAATGGTGCAAAGATTCCCTGTTATTAATCTAAACATCTCTGCTTGGATTTCAAGACCATTCTTAATACTTTCCCATCTCATCTAAAAATCATCTCTCCACTTGTACAATATGTACTCTCCACTCCAATGAGACCAATTTCTAGACACTCCCCTTTCCACCCTACTATACCGTAGTGAATATCTGGGTTTTTTTCTTTCTTATTTTTTGTCTCTCCAACATCCCCTCCATTGGGGAACTTTATTTTTCTACCCATTTGGGTTATCTATTATATGTTGCTGGTTTCCCAAAACTGGTCTAGGCACTTGACAAATTAGTTATCCAGTAAATCCTACCCACTTAGTCACACTGATTGGTTCAAGGATGGTAAATTGATTTAAATTGAGTACACCATTCACCTCCCAAAATTGTGCTGGTGCCATAAAAAGCATATTCTTTTTGTTTTGTTTTGTTTTCTGTTTTTTTTTTTTTTTTTTTTTTCTGAGATTCTTAACTCAAAGTATAATAAAAACGTTAAGATACTGATGACATCTTTTTACTGCCATACAGAGAAGAACTCACTGAAATAAACCTGAGAAAAACAGGAATGCAAAATGGAAATTAAAAGCAGAAAAAAATAAAAGAATAGAATGCATTTCTTGAGTCTTTAGATCTTTTTCTATATGTTTCTGTTATGGGAACACATTAATTCATATGCATTATTATAGGCATAAGGAAGCTTGGGTTGTGTTGTGTCACTTACCAAAAAGTCATAATCAATACACATTGCTGATTTACACCTACAGTTAGAGTAAACTTAGTTTCTGGTTTGCCTGGGAAAATTCAAGGTAAAAACCGTTGTCTTAGCATCTTATCCCATTTAGTGTTTGTGCCAATATTTTCCATGTATTTAATACAACTACATTACTAAAAGGTACATTAACAAATACTAGAAAGAATTTTGTAGACCTCCACTTTGTACTTCCAGTTTTTGTTGTGAATTCAGAGTGTGAGTACAGTGACTAGCATTTGCACATTAATATCTGCTTTAATATGAAAGATATCCACTGTAACTTGTAGCAATTTTTCACTGTTTTACAGACACAAAGTAATGAAAAAGTTGCACTTTCAAAGACAGAGTATATACTTGCTGATAAAATGAATTGTTCACAGATGCAAATGCTTACATTAGAGATAGCCAGCTCATCTGGTCTCAGGTGTTAAAGTAAAGAGTATTCCATACTGCTGCCCTTGCCAGTAACTTCTTGTGATAGAAGTTTATGCTGTGTCCCAAGTTATGCCATATAAAATACACAAAACTCCAGACAACGTTGGAAAATTTGGGAAATTACTTTATGTACTTCAAAAGTACATAAAATATGTCATAGAAATGAAGGCTCAGGGTTTAGCTACAGAGATTATAGTCTATTTTTTATATAATGTTTTATTATCTACAATATTTTATTTTATTGTTATTAAATATATTTCTTAATTAAAAATGATTCAAAGTGTTTAGTCACTGAAAAATTGTATAATTTTGCAGAATTAAATTTGGCAAACATTCAAAGGAATAATTAATTAGGAATCTTACTTGAAAAATTTGGTCTTGTGAAAACATACATATGAAAGAAAGGCACTCTGAATTTGGGCAAAAAGATGTACTGGAGGAAATTTTTGAGCTAAAATATTTATGAATTTAATACAAAAAAAATTAATTACATCCTCAGAATTGGCCCTGAGTTTACCAAGTTTCTTAGAACCTGCAACAAGAGTATTTTATAAATTAAAAATACTATTCTCTTCAGAAAAAAAGTCAAAAATGGAGTCAACGGTTTCAAATTTAGAAAATAATGTGTATAGTGACCAGATCAGGATATTGAACCTATGCATCCTCTCAAACATTTACCATTTATTTGTGTTGAGAACACTCAAAACTCTCCTTCTAGATATTTGAAACTATATGTTATTGTTAACTGTAGTCATCCTACAGTGCTATAGAACATTAGAACTTATTCCTTCTATCTAGCTATAATTTTGTATCCTTTAACAAATGCATTATATTTATGGCCACATCATTATGTAACCAATAAAAATGCATAATTATCATGTGTCAATTACACATTTTAAAAATAATTTCTTTAAAATGAAAAGATTAAAAAAGATGAAAGGTGTTTTAGGCAGAAAGAATAATGGTATTACAGGATTTTGTCAATTCTATAAAGTAGCATATTTCAATTTAAAATATATTTCATTTTCTAACTTAAGAAAGAAAAAATTACATTGAAAAATACTTCAGGGAGTTTTAGAAGAAATTTAAACTACTGATAGTTAAGTTTATGTGTCAGCTTAGCTAGTCTATGGTGCTCGGTTGTTTAGTAAAACACTAGTCTCTATGTTGCTGTGAAGGTATTTTGTAGATGTGTTTAACATTTACAATGAATTGACATTCAGTAAATAAGATTATTCTTGATAATGTGAATAGTCCTCATCCAATAATAGAAAGGTGTTAAGAGCTAAATTTGAAGTGTATTGGTGTATTAGCCCATTTTCACACTGCTGATAAAGACATACTCAAGACTTAGCAATTTACAAAGGAAAGAGGCTTAATGGAGAACTCACACTTTCATGTGGCTAGGGAAGCCCCATAATCATGGTGGAAGGCGAGGCAGAGCAAATCATATCTTACGTGGATGGTGGAAGGGAAAGAGAGCTTGCGCAGGAAAACTCCCCTTTTTACTAACCATCAGATCTCATGAGATTTACTCACTATCACGAGAACAGCACAGGAAAGACCTGCCCCCATGATTCAATTACCTCCCACCGAGTCTCACCCACAACGCATGAGAATTCAAGATGAGATCTGGGTGGGAACGCAGCCAAACCATGTCAGCTGGAGACAAATACATTCTGCCTTAAGACTATAACACAGAAATCCTTTCCCTATTTCCAGTTTGATGGCCTGCCCGACAGATCCT
The DNA here is from genome assembly GCF_007565055.1 of Rhinopithecus roxellana. Taxonomy (NCBI): domain Eukaryota; kingdom Metazoa; phylum Chordata; class Mammalia; order Primates; family Cercopithecidae; genus Rhinopithecus; species Rhinopithecus roxellana. The sequence goes on from NC_044549.1 coordinate 149,463,706, forward strand.
CAAATATATAAATATTTGGAATGTATTCAAAGAAAACCTTACAGACATTTTCTATGTCCTAGTATGGAATGAATGAAGCAGAAGGACTCCTATATTTTTAAACACAGCAAACTATCAGAGAGACTAAACAGCTCTCAACAAGCCAAATGAGAGGAATAAAAAGCACCTGTGGGATACTCTCCTCAACCAAGAGGAAGAAAAGGTAGCTGATTGAGCTGATGGCTAAAGGGAAAGATGACATCTATTACCAGACAGATCCACTTACAAATGCCATCATACCATGACAGTCTTGCAAACATAGATCCAACTTTGGAGAGGACGGAAACTGAAATTGTTGAGAATATTGTTTTGAACTCAGCCAAAGTAATGGCTCAAAACAAAAATTAAGCTTACTTAGAGATAATTCAGTTTTATAGTTTAAGGTGAATTTGTAGAGAATTATGCAAAAAAAAAAAAAAGTATGTTCTATCAAACACCTATTGATGATTTAAAAAAAAAAAACAACTTCAAAGAAAACTAGTTATAGTGAGAACCACTTCTTATTTGATAAAGCACAGGTAAAGGAAAAAACAAAGAAGAGGTCGGGCGCGGTGGCTCACGCCTGTAATCCCAGCACTTTGGGAGGCCGAGGAGGGTGGATCACGAGGTCAGGAGATCGAGACCATCCTGGCTAACATGGTGAAATCCCGTCTCTACTAAAAATGCAACACAAAATTAGCCGGGAGTGGTGGCAGACGCCTGTAGTCCCAGCTACTAGGGAGGCTGAGGCAGTAGAATGGCTTGAACCTGGGAGGCGGATCTTGCAGCGAGCTGAGATCACGCCACTGCACTCCAGCCTGCGCAACAGAGCAAGACTCTGTCTTGACAAAAATAAATAAATAAATAAATAAAAGATCTAACAAAATAGAGATATGTCCTGTGTTAATAGATAAGAAGGCAATATTGTTAAAATGTCAATTTCTGACCAGGCGTGGTGGCTCACGCTTGCCATCCCAGCACATTGGGAGGCCGAGGCGGGCAGATCACGAAGTCAGGAGATCGAAACCATCCTGGCTAACACGGTGAAACTCAGTCTCTATTAAAAATACAAAAATTTAGCTAGATGTGGTGGTGGGCACGTATAGTCCCAGCTACTCCAGAGGCTGAGGTAGGAGAATGGCGTGAACCCGGGAGGCAGAGCTTGCAGTGAGCCGAGATTGCACCACTGCACTCCAGCCTGGGCGACAGGGCGAGATTCCATCTCAAAAAAACAAAACAAAACAAACAAACAAACAACAACAACAAAAAAAAAAAACACAAAGCAGTTCTTTCCAATTTGATCTACAGACTCAATGCAATCCCAATAAAAATTCCAACTTTTTTTCTTTATATATTTATAAACAGATTCCAGAGTTTATATGGAGAAGCAAAGACCTGGAATAGCCAATACAATATTGAAGAGAAGAATAAAGTTGGAGGAGTGGTGCAATCCAATTTCAAAATATACTATAAATCTACAGAAGTCAAGATAGTGTGGTACTGGTGAAAAAAGAGGCAAATATATCAAAGGAATAGAACAGAATAGCAAGAAATTGACACACTCAAATATAGTCAGCTGATATTTAACAATGTGAGCAAAGGCAATTCAGTGGAGAATAGTCTTTTCAACAAGTGGTGTTGCAACACTGGAATCTGAAAACAAACCAAAAAATCTAGTCACAAGTTTATATATCTTTCACAGAAATTAACTCAAAATGATTCACCGATCTAAATTTAAAATACACAAGTATAAAACTTTTGGAAGATAACATTGGTGAAAATCTAGGTGACATTGCTTTTGGAAGTGACTGTTTATATACAAAACCAAAAGTATGCTCCATTAAAGAAAAAAAAGATAAATTAGACTTTGGTAACATTAAAACTGCTCTGCAAAAGACAGTGTTAAGTGAGGGAAAAGAAAAGCGACATACTGAAAGAACATCTTTGAAAAACATGTGTCTGATAAAGGACTAGTATAAAAATATACAAAGAACTTTTTAAACTTAAAATAATCTTAGTTAAACATTGGAAAAAAATCTGAACATTCACCTCACCAAAAGAAGACATACCAATTGCAAATAAGCATTAGAAAAATCCTTAACATCGTATGTCATTAGACAATTGCAAATCAAGATAACAATGAGATACCACTATTTACCCATTGTAAGGGCTATAATCCAAAGCACTGTCAACAACAGATGCTGGATGTAAAGCAACGGAAACTTATTCCTTGCTTGTGGGAATGCAGAATGGTATCACTTCGGAATAGTGGGAAGTTTCTTAACAAAACTAAACATACTCTTACCATATGATCCAGAAATCACATTCCTTGGTATTTGTTCGAATAAGATGAAAACTTCTGTCCATGTAAAAACCTGCACACCAATGTTTATAGTGGTTTCATTCCTACTTGCAAAAATTTGGATGCAACCAACATGTCCTTTAAGAAAAATGAATGGATAAACAAACTGTGGTACATCCATACAATGAAATATTTTTCAGCAATAAAAAAAGACATGAAAGAACTTTGAGTGCATATTGCTAAGTGAAAGAATCCAATCTGAGAAGGCTAAATGATATGTAATTCCAATTATTTCACTTTCTGGAAAAGAAAGTAAAAATATCAATCATTCTTAGGTTTGGTTGGGGGGAGAGGAAGGAAGAGATGAGCAGCTGGGTCATTTTGGGTAGTGATTTGGTGGGGGGGGGAGAGGAAGGAAGAGATGAACAACTGGGATTTTTAGGGTAGTGAAATTGTGTATGATACTGTAATAGTAGACAGATAGCATTACACCTTTTTCAAAAACCATAGAATGTACAACACAAAGAAAGTACCCTGTTAGCTAAGGGTAATGACTTCAGGTAATAATAATAATAACAATATTGATTCATCAATTGTAACAAATGTGCCACACTAAGCAAGATGATGATGATGATAATAATAATAACTATATGGTTGTTGAGAGCGTGGGGTAGTGGTGGGGAGGGAAATGAGTGTATGAAAACTCTGTATGTTCCACTTAAAGTACTTTTCTGTAAATCTAAATCTGCTCTAAAAAGTAAAGTCTCTTTTCCTAAGTAATGAGAATATATTATGAACCCCTTATGCCAATAAATTGGGAAACTAAAAAATAAATATATTCTCTCAAAAATATGGCTACAACAGCCGGACGTGGTGGCCGGAGCCTGTAGTCCCAGCTACTCAGGAGGCTGAAGCAGGAGAATGGCGTCAATCCGGGAGGCGGAGCTTTCAGTGAGCCGAGATGGCAGCACTACACTCCAGCCTGGGCGACAGAGCGAGACTCCGTCTCAAAATATATATATATATATATATATATGTGTGTGTGTGTGTGTGTGTGTGCGCGCGTGTGTGTGTGTGTGTATATGGCTACAACAATATGTGTTTATGGTGGACGTGTGTGTGTGTATGGTTGTAAAACAGGAAGAGACGATAAAGAATAAAGATGTGGGCCACACTGAGAAGGGCCTTACATGTTCTGCTGAACATAGAGAATATAGGCAGAAACAGTTAATAATCTAGTAAATATTTTAAAGCAACATAATGACATCAGAATATTGTACTTACCTATATCAAAATTGTGTATAACTATCACTATATATTTCATGAATGTTTTATATGTAAAATAAAATAGAATCAAGTTAGCCTTTTTACAATTGTATTTTTAACTTAAGAAGATATATAAGAAAAGCATCTCCTTCTTACTCTCTTGTTTTAACTAATAACAAAGAAAAAAATCACACGGAATATACAAAAAACAAAACCAAAAAAATTGGAAAAAACAAGTATAGGCAGGTTGACTGTACCATAGGGCTCCAATTCCCCTCTCCTCTCAGTTTCTTATCTTTACTGCTCACTGCCTCCCAGGATCTCATAGTCAAGGGTACCTGATTTCTGCTTTTTAAAGGCAAAATGTATGTAAAACAAAATAAATGGAATGCAAAATTATAGAAAACTATCTTATGACATGATAAAACATAAATATAATCAAATTTATAAAATAAATGTTTTGTATCAGCTTTGAAGGAAATTAAAATCCGTTCAGTTTCTGTTTACCAGGATTTTTTTTTTTTTTTTTTTTTTTTTTTTTTTTGCAAGTAGGCCAAATGGATGTGAATTATTCCTCTGAGGTAAATTGCTGATACATTATAGGTAGATAGTGGGGACAATGGGAGATTTCATGAGTAGAAAGTAAATATTTGCCTCTGTTATAGCTAGGTATTTGCCTACATATAAACTGTTAGGGTTTTGTGTCCTGCCTCATCATTTCTATGAAAAGAAAAAGAAGTGTTGTCATTTCAAGCTTTAGTACCATTCTGAGCATAGTGGGCCCTCAAAAAATATTGGTGATAGCTGTGTAACATTGAAACTATAAAACACCTAGACAACAATAATATATTGGATTAGGGATCACGGTGAGAACAACCAGAGGTTACTCTTGTGGCCATTTGGTTTTGGTGGGTTTTGGCTGGCTCCTTTACTGCAACCTGTTTTATCAGCAAGGTCTGTATGACCTGTATTTTGTGCTGATCTCCTATTTTATCTTGTGACTTAGAATGCCTTAACCATCTAGGAAGGCAGCCCAGTAGATTTCAGCCTCGTTTTATCCAGCTCCTGTTTACAATGGAGTTGCTCTGGCTTACATGTCTCTGACATTCCCTCCCTTCCTTTCTTAAGAGAACCCTTAATCTTAAGGATTGTAGAGGGATGAAGGTCCATCTTCTATAACTTTTTCGGGCTGAATAGGGGAAATAATATTTCTGCCTAACTATGGGGGTCTCTTGCATTCAGGGTAGAGAGAAGCTCAGATACAAAGCATCAGTATGGTAAGGTCCATTCATAAGTCCTGAGTTTCAACAAAAGGTGATATCTGGAAGATTAATAAGTGTTTAATTTAAGAAAAGATTCAGTAAACTCCTCCTCTGTTCCCACACAAAGAGGATAACAGCAATATATTTAACAGGAGTAAAGCAAAATAAGTAAATTTATTCCAAGTAAACTAAGGTTCTTCATAAACTAGGCAACTGTTGGAACTAAACTGATATTGGGTTGTTACTTGATTGTAATGTGCCCAGAATTTGAATACTGATCCAGATTTTTACATGCCCCATCCCTCTTGTTTCTGCCGAGCAACAATCAGAGATCGCTGGTTGGTTCACAGGAATAAGTAGGGTTAGCCCAAATTGCAGAAACAAACTTAGAAACAACTAATGAGACTAGAATTTAATAACAAGTGAACCATAGTTCTTGAAACATAATATTTCTCTCTCCAGTTTCTGATTTTTACTAAGAACAAATCATGGTAAGACTGATTTGCTTTATTATACTTGGCCTGATTATTTGTATAAAGTGCAGCAAGAATAATTATTTTTCACATAAGCTCTTTCTGAATTGGTTTTGATGGAACTCTGTTCCATAGAACGAATCTTAGAAAAAAGTTTTTTAAAAGCTGAGCCTGGCCATGGGTTTGTATCCTCAAATACCTATGAGTTGTGTAAATATCTTTCCTCTTGAAGTCCCAAGATAACTTGCAGCTCCTGGACCTGTCAGAAAGTGACCTTTATTCATCACAGGTCAGAAACCCTCAATAGGGATTGTTGTAGGCAAGCTATGAAGTCAGTTCCCCACAAGGCTTTTATTGGCTCTATAAGTCAAGTTTAATTCCCTAAAGGAAAACACACTATTCCAGTCAGAGCCTTAGCAAAATAACCAATTTCTCCAATTGTGTGCTGTTACAAAAGAAAACATATTCTTACTGCATGGTTCTTTTTAATAAAAGGAAAGGATGCTTTACCAATCTCGGGCTAGAGGCTCAACTTAGGAGGGTTAGAGTCCTTTCTAAAATGTAGGGGGCTAGAGGCTCCACTTGGTAAAGCCTCCCCCCCACCCCACACCTACCTTTTTGTTTATTTGTTTGTTTGTCTGTTTTTTGAGACGGAGCCTCACTCTGTCGTCCAGGCTGAGTGCAGTGGCACATATTCGGCTCACTGCACTCTCTGCCTCCCAGGTTCAAGCTATTCTCTTGACTCAGTTTCTCGAGTAGCTGAGACTACAGGCACCCGCCACCACGCCCGGCTAATTTTTGTGTTTTTAGTAGAGATGGGGTTTCACTATGTTGGCCAGGCTGGTCTCGAACTCCTGATCTCGTGATCCGCCCACCTTGGCCTCCCAAAGTGCTGGGATTACAGGCATGAGCCGCCACACTGGACAGGTAAAGTCCCTTTAAGAACAGGTCCGGCACTATGGAATGTTCACTGCTATTCCCTTTGGCACAGTCTGCCTTGCACTCTTTTGTTGACAGCTGTGGGTAATAGGATTAGGCATATATAGGATCCTGGGTCATCGGGAGCTTTTTCCTCCCTAAAAGGGGAAACTTGAAACTTGATAGGATTGCTGGAAAAGATCCCTGCTCCACCGACAGCAGCTGACTGAACTTTTCAATGTGGCTGCAATGGGTGGGTCTTTCTCTGGCCTCCCGGATCATTTCACCTTCCCCACCCTGCCACAGGCAGTACTTTTCTCTCTCTCTCTCCTTTCCCTTTCTTATATTTTTCTGTTACTCAGGGTGACCATCTTGTCCAGAGACCATGTGTTGTAACTCCCAGTCGGAGGTTAGATTAAAGGTGATGGGGCTCAGCTGAAGGCAAATTTAAGCCTTGCTAGTTTGATATTGGCCAAATCTAAGCCGCTAAGCAGAGCGGCTAATGTCTATGTTTTATCACATGTTTTGCTGCGGCCAGAACGAAAGAAAAAAAAAAAAAATTCCTTTATGATGCGGCTTGGCTCCCAGGGCAATGGTGCCTCAATCAAGATCACTAGGGCCGCTCAGGGAAAGGGAATCCAGAACCCTGGCATGCCTGCAAAAGGGTAAGAATTTCTTACCGGTCAGATTTTCGGCTTCTCTCTCTGTGTGCAAACGGTTAAATGAATGGAAAGAAAAAAAATCAGTGTTTATCTCCTCTGTAATGTTTTGACTAAAGAGAAAAAGAATTTAAAGCTAGTCTTAAGTTGGTGTATTTTGTGCTATGAATTCATTTTTCTGTAAAATAAAACAGGGGTTTAGAACACCTGTAAGCCCGCTTTTCAAGATGACCCAGCAAGCTGGTCAGTAACAAACTTGACTGCAGGCCCCTGAAACAAACAAACAAACAAACAAAACTGGACGAAGTCTTCACTTTGTTTTATGTCCTTGGGAGCTTGACCTTTTAACCAGGTGGCGGTACTTTCTCTTCTTTTCTGCCTTCCAGGGAACAGGAATTTTAGGGTTCATGTCATAGTTAGCTCTAAAAATCATATGAAACGTTGAAAGCCTTTGCAAGCTCAGAATTAACTACTCTAGACTCTTTCTAGGGAAGGAACTAGAGACAGTCCCATGCTGTAGCTCAGTAGTGAAGGTTCAATTCTCCACCAAGAAGTAAGTTGTTAATGTATGTGTGTATTTCTAATTGTTTCTTATTTTTATTATAATACATTTTATAGGGTACTCAGATATTATCCAACTGCTAAGGAATGTTTTTAGTGCAACTATAATTTTTAACTAGTTATTTATTTTCTTTTGGACTATCTTTGTGGGTCATGATGATAAATTAGGAACTATTAGGTAAAAATACTTACTAATTTATATGTTGTTTTAGAGGAAAACGTATATTTCCTTTCCAACATGCTGGAGTGTTGGTTTTTGTTTTTAAATAAGTGACTGTGCTTTAATTATAATTTCAAAAGATTTCTACCACTGCCTATATTTATCCAAATGTTTAAGTAATCATCATATGTAGCCATACTGTTTTAAACACGAATCAGATTGTTTCATTCCCTTTTTTCCTGTTACGGCTGAAATAAATGTACTGTCATATTTATAGCCCCAAATACCTTACCTGAAATGGCCTATGCCTGCCTTAAACACACTGGCCTTTTCAATACTAAACACCACATGCTTGTTCTCATCTCAAGGCTTCCACTGTTCCAGGCTACTCCAGGATTATTGCATGGTTACCTTCTTCCAGTTATTTATTTATTTCTTGGTTCAAATTCTCTATTGTCCTGATGGCTGGGATTGAATATAAACACCCTTATTATCTTCCATTTTCTCCATCTCTTCATGGCCTATCTATTTTTTTCACCCAAGAGCTAATGAACAAAACATATTTGTTCCAGCAAGATTCCTGGTACCATGAAAAGCTTGACATTTTGGGGTAAAATGGGGTATTTTATAACATAAAAAAGAACAAAACAATGGACAAAATGTAACTTTTGATGAAAAGAGAAAAATTAAAAAATAATATGCAGTCACTAAACATGAAAATTTTAATGAAACTGAAAAATAATTATCATAGTAAATAAAATACAGAACACAATAGGCTGTTTGTAGTTCCTGAGGACAAGATATAAAAAGAAAAAAATCTATCTACCTGTCATTTACCTATCATCTGTCTACAATGTGATTAAAATAAAAATATATTAAAAATTAATTGTGATTGTCTCCAGATGAAATATAGTGTTCCTTACTTTTATCAATTTCTATTGTAATGAGCATGCGATACATTGAATATAAAAATTTTAGACTCCCAAAATATATTACAAATCACAATAGTTTATGTATCTGTCAATCTGTCAAATAAATTTGCATGTATATATAGTTAAGTATTTAACTTCTCCTTCCAGAATTTATTCATATGCATGAGATTTAATTGTTATACATAATATTTGGAGTTTTTCTTCACTTAAGGTCTCAAGATCTTTAGATATTACTTATATTTTAAAAAATGTGTATAACTCTTATTTAACATTGATTTTATTTGCTTCATATTCTCACAATGAATTCTCAGGAGTGATATTGCTATGTCAAACATTACATTAAATTTAAGGCCATCCATAAGCAGATCACAGCTGGATGTTTCTCTTTCCCAAATGACTTCACGCCCCTCTTCCTACTTCAATTTCTGCCCAGTTTTCACTTGCCATCATGTTGATTAACATCTTAACAATCTCTTCTTTCTGCAACATTGTGTGAGTAAGCACTCTGTTGCATGAAAAATTCAAAAGTTTCATTTCTTAATTGAGAGGTAGTTTATGATGTTTTGCTTTGTCCTTAATGCCCTATTTTGTGTAGAATATCAATTACATTTTATTGAAATGTGTAGAGTTTCCTTGGAAAATGAATTTCTAGATAATATTTTTTAATATCTTCAAATTTATCCTATATTTTTGCTCACCAACTTCAATTTATCATTTGTTAATTGTAACTGAAATGTATTAATTATTTTTATATTGCTTTCTGGTGACTATTCAAAATCAGTCTATTGTTTTTCTGCTTCATAGTTTACATAAAAGGAAATTTTATATAAATTAACGATTGAGCTTGGAGAGTTCTATACTTGATTGTTTCTTGGTTTGTGTGTATCCTTTAACTTTTTTTTTTTTTGCTAAAATTATCAGAAGTTACTATCATACATTAATAGATGCATTAATTTATGTTTAATGAATGTCTGTGTGCCATTCACTGTTTGCTTTGACCTCATTAGAGTCTTTAATTACTACTTGTTTCTACTTCAGTTTTTCATAGATACAGAATTGAACCTTTATATTTCCTTTACATTTTCAGTTCACCTTCTTCCAGAATACTAAATTTTGCTTCTCTTTTCCTTAGAAAATAATTATTATATTCTGTGAATCTTTCCTTCTCTTTTCTTTTGTATTCAGTATACATAAACCATAATCACTGTGCCTGAGAGTATTAAACTTCTTATGTCACTCTATTTATACACATTTATAAATGTCAACATTTTAGGACCCTCACAAACAAGATATATTTCTTCTAGAACTAACAGTTTTAGACTTGCAGAAAAGGGAAGAATATAATTTGTAAATATTTATAGATGAGTGTGTGAATTACTGCTTCCAAGATAAATTAAAAATCCGTTTATTTGATAAATGTCCTCTAAGATATAGTTCCTTATTATCATAATTTAGACTGTATCATGTCTATTCAATGCATTCATTTCTCAGAGGGCTTTGAATAATAGCATACTCCAATTCAGAGTTTGAGGAACTAGGTATATAGAGATGAATACAACCATATTCCATGTGTTTATAACCAGTTTCTAAACTCCTGGCTAGTTTTCTGCTTGTAATTTCAATATATATACAAATTAGAAATAAAATATAATCTTATACTCTTGTCCAGACATCCCATGAAGATATCTAGAAGGTCAGACCTTTTCCCATGGTCCCCCTGTAAGTCATTTCAATAGCAAGGATGCTCATTTGACCACATGAACTTTCTGAATATTAAACAATTCACAGCTTTATGTGGCTCTGGGACAGAATAGCCGGACCTGATTGTCCCTGAACAATGCTGTTGTATTATAGAAAAAATAAAGTTTAAAGACCATGTATATTTTGTTTTCAGTAACAATATGGGCATATTTATTGACCAGCATGTTATTATCAAATCCCAAGGAATGTTTTGGTTTGTTAGAGTATCTAAACCAATGTGACTCTATGATGTTGGTAAATATTTTTTTTTTTTTTTCTCAGTAACACACATAACTTAAAAGTGAGATTTTATAAAGTACTTTACTTTAAAATTATTTGTATTAACATTTATTTATTTATGTATTATTTTCTAAATTTTGGAAAACGTTGGTAATATATGGAAAATAAAATTGTATTTTCCTAATGTGTCCTATGAGGGATTGAGGGTTGCTGGTTTGGAAATATGCTCCTTAGAAGAGAGAGAGAGGGAGAGAGAGAGAGAAAAGGCAGGAAAATAATCCAAGGCTAAATTATCATAGAAACAAGCACACATCAGAAGTAGAGCTAGAAGACAGCACAATCAAACTTCTCAGACGTCCGAAAAATGTTTAAAAGTTTACTCTTTTAAAACTGATTTCTTCCTTTGTTACAAAAGAGGCAGTATTGGAAACAGATGCCTATGCCCAGTGAGTATGACTCTTCATACATATCATATTGTAACAAATTCCCAAAACAACATTCAGAGTCAGAGTGAAATTATTGTTTTTATTTCTCAGGGAATCATTTGAGTCTAACAGATGAAATGCATTGTCTAATATTCAATAGTAGCGAAGAATAATAGATTGTAATTTGAAATATATTAGTAGTTTGCTATGTAACTCAGTAATATGAAGCCTGAATCTTTTTTTTTTTTTTTTTTTTTTTTTTTTTTTTTTTTTTTTTTGAGACGGAGTCTCGCTGTGCCGCCCAGGCTGGAGTGCAGTGGCCGGATCTCAGCTCACTGCAAGCTCTGCCTCCCAGGTTCACGCCATTCTCCTGCCTCAGCCTCCCGAGTAGCTGGGACTACAAGTGCCCACCACCACACCCGGCTAATTTTTTGTAATTTTTAGTAGAGACAGAGTTTCACCGTGTTAGCCAGGATGGTCTCGATCTCCTGACCTCGTGATCCGCCCATCTCGGCCTCCCAAAGTGCTGGGATTACAGGCTTGAGCCACCGCGCCCGGCCTGAATCTTCTATTTTTGAAAATAGAAAGTAGTATATTTAATAAAATATGCTTATACTGTATTGTAAAATAATTCAGTCATGATATAATTGTAGTTCACAGAAAATCATAATTATAGGATTTGTCATATATAACTGTGAAAATAATTTGTGTAATCTAGGAAATAACGTAAGACATTTCAGAAAATGGGTTACCTTGCCTCCTATAAAATGTGTACAACTAAAATCTGAGAATAAGTAAAATTTAAGAAGGAGACTGTTCCAATACTTTACTAATTATATTCTTTGAGACAATAGTTTCACTGAAGATGTTATAGAAAATAAATTTTATAAACAAGTTTGGAAATCACTGTGTAAACTAATTTATGTAGATTTCAATATTTCAAGATTTCACAGTACATTTTGTATAGTAATTAAATTTTTAATCTTCATAAAGAGGTTTCTACATAAAATTTCTTACATATTTTTGCAGGATCATCTCCTGAGATACATATTTTGACTAACCATTGTTTATCATTTTTGTAGCTATATTAGATTAGACAATTGTTCTTGTGTTTTAGGATCAAAAGTTGCAAAACCATCACATTTTATTACAGCATAAGAAAACAAAAAATGATCTTTTTGTCTCAAATATTTTAACAAATTAATTCTATATATCTAACTTGGCATTTTGTATTTTATTGCAAATAAGAATGACATAATATAAACAATAATTAGAAATTACTTTTATTGTAAAACCTGATCATAGCAGATACACCCCAAAAGATAACCATTTTAATTCTCAATTATTTTTAATGTTAATGACTAATCTAATTATTAATAATGTTTTAACATGGCAGTTCATTCAGTACTGTTGAAATTTTATTATAAATATCTCTGTTCTATATTTCTAAGAAGCATTTGCTATGTGTTAAGTACAAAATCAACTTTCTCAAACATTGCTAATATATGAATAGTCTCAATAGTAATATAAACACTAGCAAATTAATATTAATAAATTAATATTAGCAATATTAATAAAAACCAAATATCCTAATCCAAAAAAAATGAAGCCTCCTTCTAGACATTTCAGTTCCCTTTTTTCTTTTCCTTCATTATAATTTCTTTACATTTTTATCTTCTTCTGATATAGATGAACATTGCAGTACAAATGCTGTATTTATAATGAAATACATTAACTGTGCAGAATGTAAAAGAAGGTGTTAACAATTAGGACTAGCTATAAAATAGATCTAAATTGAAGTTAATTTATTTATGCATTTTTTCAGGTCTCTTACTGTTAATGAAATTAAGTCATGTTTTGAATTTCTCTTGGCTTATCATGAACTTGATAAAGATAAGCAGAATGGTATTGTATGGAAACTGCTCGTGTGGGGTTTGAAAATGCTGCTGCTCAGAGAAACTGGTGATACAGTTTAGACTTGACTGGATCTTTTGGCTTTCAGTCCACTTTCTTCTCCACCTCATCATTTCATTATTGAAGTTGGATAAAATACTTGACTTTTCTATTTACTGTGCCTCTCTAATTTTTTTTTTTCCCCTCATTTCAACTTGTGATTGTTTACTCCCTTTGATTTCAGATGATGACTCTGTTTCTTCATATCATCTAGAACAATCTCAAAAGGTCCTTCTATTCTCCCAAGTCCTAAATATTGAACTTTCCAAGTTCTATTCTTAGGTCACTTTTTTTTTTTTAATGTTATATTCTATTCAGAGGTTGTTTCATTAACAAGTATAATTTTAACCAGTATCCCGGGTAAAAAGTAGGCTTTTAAGCCAGAAATAGCTGGGTTTCAATATTTAACTTCACTTCTAGCTACGTGACTGGGCAAGATGCTTGATTACCTTCTACCTAATCCTCTCCTTCCTTGCATATCAGTGGGTAAAAAAAGGAAAGTTTGCTAATTGTAGTAATTGCCTGTTAAATTATCTGTCCAGCAACTTCTCTTCTATACTATGAAATTTCCCCCATTTCCCCACTTCATCATCTCAATATCTCAGTTGAAGGTATCAACACCTTCCCCGTTACAAAAGTCACATAAGAAAATTACATGAGTATTTGTCTAGCCAGCTCTTCTCCAGACAGAACTAAGACTCCACTGCTGATCCTTCTGATATGCGGCTTCTGTCAATTGATCATTGCTCTGCAATTCTTTACATTACTGAAATTCTCATTTCTGCAAAGCAAAATGTAAAGCAATTTTGTCAAAACAGTTTCTAAAAATTCAAAACATACAGATATTAATGTCAGGGTTAGCAGACTCTGCATAATTATCTCAAGCATAATTACAAATTTTTTTGATAGTTTACAGTGCTAAAATGTAAATACAAAATTTTAAAATATTTAGTAAAGAGAAATATTCCTACAGTAATTCAGAGAAGTGAATATGTGTAGCCACAGTTAGTGCTGCCTTTTTTGACTATCTAAGCTGCCCAACAGTCTTGAAAGCTCAGAATAATGATTTTTATCAAGTCAGCAAGAGCGGCTTTATCTTTCTGAGGCAATCTGAAAAGTAAGAGTTATAGCTTTCTTTAAATAATTCAGAGGAACTCCTTGAAATTCAAGTCAGAAATGCAAATATAAAAATCTGAAATGAAATGTCATAAAGCTTTTCATTTGCATTCTTGGTTTGGACAATTCATGAATGTCTAGGTTGGTCTATGGCATTGTAATTTAGAACTTTGCAGTGGCACAGATTTTAATTATACACATGATGGAAGTCACATGGAGGGGAGACATTTATTTGGGATATGATCCCAGCTTGCAACACAGCATCAAGAGTTCAGTGCAGTTTCCCTCGACTTCATTTGTGTCTGCTCCTTTAATAAGAGCTCACCTAAATTTTTCATTTATAGTTTGTATGTATAGAATTTGGAAACTCAGGAAGAGGCTTATACATTTTCAGTTCATATAAAGATAAGAATTAAATAAACCTCTCTCCAAAAATAAAAATATATTCTAACCAGATCACTACAACACAATACTTTCAAATGAAGCTATAGTGTGATAACTCCTATAAATAGAAGACTATATATTTTTGTATAATAATATTAGTTATAAAACATATAAGAAGAACAGAAATAAGGGTATAAAAGCTTTTGGAATATTTTTCTCTGGCCTTAGCACTGAAAATTAAATAGTCTATCAAAAATGATTTTTGCTGTGTCTCAGTATATACAAATATTGAGATCCCCAGAATGGTGTTCATCAAATATAAATAACAGTCATTTCTGGGTGATGTAATTTTGGGTGACTTAAAATATTTTCGTTTTTATAATTATTTGATTTGATTTGAAAATGGCAATGCACTGTATTTAAATTATAGATGATTAAATATGAATTTAGTTCTAATGCCTTTAAAATATTGTACTAGACTTCTAACAGTGATTAATTTTTAAGAAGTTGTTCTAATTTTTTTTTATTTAGGGTACATGTGCATAACATGCAGGTTTGTTACATAGGTATACATGTGCCATGTTGGTGTGCTGCACCCATTAACTCCTCATTTACATGAGGTATATCTCCTAATGCTATCCCTCCCCTCTTCCCCCTCCCCACAATAGGCCCCAGTGTGTGACATTCCCCTTCCTGTGTCCAAGTGATCTCATTGTTCAATTCCCACCTATGAGTGAGAACATGCGGTATTTGGTTTTCTGTTCTTGTGACAGTTTGCTGAGAATGATGGTTTCCAGCTGCATCCATGTCCCTACAAAAGACACAAACTCATCCTTTTTTGTGGCTGCAAAGTATTCCATGGTGTATATGTCCCACATTTTCTTAATCCAGTCTGTCACTGATGGACATTTGGGTTGATTCCAAGTCTTTGCTATTGTGAATAGTGCCGCAATAAACATACGTGCTCATGTGTCTTTATAGCAGCATGATTTATAATCCTTTGGGTATATACCCAGTAATGGGATGGCTGGGTCAAATGGTATTTCTAGTTCTAGATCTTTGAGGATTGCCACACTGTCTTCCATAATGGTTGAACTAGTTTACAATCCCACCAACAGTGTAAAAGTGTTCCTATTTCTCCACATCCTCTCCAACAACTGTTGTTTCCTGACTTTTTAATGATTGCCATTCTAACTGGTGTGAGATGGTATCTCATTGTGGTTTTGATTTGCATTTCTCTGATGGCGAGTGATGATGAGCATTTTTTCATGTGTCTGTTGACTGTATGAATGTCTTCTTTCGAGAAATGTCTGTTCATATCCTTTGCCCACTTTTTGATGGGGTTGTTTGTTTTTTTTCTTGTAAATTTGTTTGAGTTCTTTGTAGGTTCTGGATATCAGCCCTTTGTCAGATGAGTAGATTGCAAAATTTTTTTCCATTCTGTAGGTTGCCTGTTCACTCTGATGGTAGTTTCTTTTGCTGTGCAGAAGCTCTTTAGTTTAATTAGATCCCATTTGTCAATTTTGGCTTTTGTTGCCATTGCTTTTGGTGTTCTAGACATGAAGTCCTTGCCCATGCCTATGTCCTGAATGGTACTACCTAGGTTTTCTTCAGAACTACAAACCACTGCTCAGTGAAATAAAAGAGGACACAAACAAATGGAAGAACATACCATGCTCATGGATAGGAAGAATCAATATCGTGAAAATGGCCATACTGCCCAAGGTAATTTATAGATTCAATGCCATCCCCATCAAGCTACCAATGAGTTTCTTCACAGAATTGGAAAAAACTGCTTTAAAGTTCATATGGAACCAAAAAAGATCCTGCATTGCCAAGACAATCCTAAGTCAAAAGGACAAAGCTGGAGGCGTCACGCTACCTGACTTCAAACTATACTACAAGGCTACAGTAACCAAAACAGCATGGTACTGGTACCAAAACAGAGATATAGACCAATGGAACAGAACAGAGTCCTCAGAAATAATACCGCACATCTACAGCCATCTGATCTTTGACAAACCTGAGAGAAACAAGAAATGGGGAAAGGATTCCCTATTTAATAAATGGTGCTGGGAAAATTGGCTAGCCATAAGTAGAAAGCTGAAACTGGATCCTTTCCTTACTCCTTATACGAAAATTAATTCAAGATGGATTAGAGACTTAAATGTTAGACCTAATACCATAAAAACCCTAGAACGTCTTCTTTTGAGAATTGTCTGTTCATGTAATTGCCCACTTTTTGATATAGTTGGTTGTTTTTTTCTTGTAACTTTGTTTGAGTTCTTTGTAGGTTCTGGATATTAGTCCTTTGTCAGATGAGTAGATTGCAAAAATTTTCTCCCATTCTGTAGGTTGCCTGTTCACTCTGATGGTAGTTTCTCTTGCTGTGCAGAAGCTCTTTAGTTTAATTAGATCCCATTTGTCAATTTTGGCTTTTGTTGCCATTGCTTTTGGTGTTTTAAACATGAAGTCCTTGCCCATGCCTATGTCCTGAATGGTATTACCTAGGTTTTCTTCTAGGGTTTTTATGGTTTTAGGTCTAACATTTAAGTCTCTAATCCATCTTGAATTAATTTTCGTATAAGGAGTAAGGAAGGGATCCAGTTTCAGCTTTCTACATATGGCTAGCCAGTTTTCCCAGCACCATTTATTAAATAGGGAACCCTTTCCCCTTTTCTTGTTTTTCTCAGGTTTGTCAATGTTCAGATGGTTGTAGATGTGTGATATTATTTCTGAGGGCTCTGTTCTGTTCCATTGGTCTATATCTCTGTTTTGGTACCAGTACCATGCTGTTTTGGTTACTGTAGCCTTGTAGTATAGTTTGAAGTCAGGTAGCGTGATGCCTCCATATTTGTTCTTTTGGCTTAGGATTGTCTTGGCAATGTGGGGTCTTTTTTGGTCCCATATGAACTTTAAAGCAGTTTTTTTCCAATTCTGTGAAGAAAGTCATTGGTAGCTTAACGGGCATGGCATTGAATCTATAAATTACCTTGGGCAGTATGGCCATTTTCACAATATTGATTCTTCCTATCCATGAGCATGGTATGTTCTTCCATTTGTTTGTGTCCTCTTTTTGTTTCCCTGAGCGGTGGTTTGTAGTTCTCTTTGAAGAGGTCCTTTACATCCCTTGTAAGTTGGATTCCTAGGTGTTTTATTCTCTTTGAAGCTATTGTGAATGGGAGTTCATTCATGATTTGACTCTCTGTTTGGCTGTAACTGCTGTATAAGAATGCTTGTGATTTTTGCACATTGATTTTGTATCCTGAGACTTTGCTGAAGTTGCTTATCAGCTTAAGGATATTTGGGGCTGAGACGATGGGGTTTTCTAAATATACAATCATGTCATTTGCAAACAGGAACAATTTGACTTCTTCTTTTCCTAACTGAAGACCCTTTGTTTATATCTCTTGCCTGATTGCCCTAACCAGAACTTCCAACACTATGTTGAAGAGGAGTGGTGAGAGAGGGCATCCCTGTCTTGTGCCAGTTTTCAAAGGGAATGCTTCCAGTTTTTGCCCATTCAGTATGATATTGGCTGTGGGTCTGTCATAAATAGTTCTTATTATTTTGAGATACGTTCCATCAATACTGAATTTGTTGAAAGTTTTTAGCATGAACTGTTGAATTTTGTCAAAGACCTTTTCTGCATCTATTCAGATAATCATGTGGTTTTTCTCTTTGGTTGTGTTTATATGCTGGATTACGTTTACTGATTTGCATATGTTGAACCAGCCTTGCATCCCAGGGATGAAGCTCACTTGATCACGGTGGATAAGCTTTTTGATGTGCTGCTGAATTCGGTTTGCCAGTATTTTATTGAGGATTTTTGCATCGATGTTCATCAGGGATATTGGTCTAAAATTCTCTTCTTTTGTTTTGTCTCTGCCAGGCTTTGGTATCAGGATGATGCTGGCCTCATAAAATGAGTTAGGGAGGATTCCTTCTTTTTCTTTTAATTGGGATAGTTTCAGAAGGAATGGTACCAGCTGTTCCTTGTACCTCTGGTAGAATTTGGTTGTGAATCCATCTGTTCCTGGACTTTTTTTGGTTGGTAGGCTATTAATTATTGCCTCAATTTCAGAGCCTGCTATTAGTCTATTCAGGGATTCAACTTCTTCCTAGTTTAGTCTTGGGAGAGTGTAAGTGTCCAGGAAATTATCCATTTCTTCTAGGTTTTCTAGTCTTTTTGCATAGAGGTGTTTATAGTATTCTCTGATGGTGGTTTGTATTTCTGTGGGGTGGGTGGTGATATCCTCTTTACCATTTTTTTTATCATACTCTAACCACAATAGAAATCCCAGGTTTCAAGTCAGTTACATTTAACAATATTTTTTGACTGGGATTGGGGTAGGAAGAAAATGCCCTTTCTGAATGATTTTTTTCTGTTTCTACAACACCCCCTCTTAAGATATAGCTAGATTTATAATGTAATCACAGCCTTGCTTCACACCATATATTTTATATCCAGTTTTCATCTGTTGGTAGACAAATGAGTTTATATAATCAGAAACTACTTAGTAAGTTCAAATTTATCATTATTGTTATTATTTCTATCTTTATTTTCTTTTTTCTTTTTTATATTTTTGTTTTTCAGAGGCAGGATGCTACTCTGTGGCCCAGGCTGGAGGGCAGTGACACGATCATGTTTTACTGCAGGCTTTAATTCCCCTTGAATAACTTCGGCTACAGGCACAGGCACATGCCCCCATGCCTGGTGCCTGGCTAATGGTTTTTTTTTTTTTTTTTTTTTTTTTTTTTTTTTTTTTTTTTTTTTTTTTTTTGAGACAGTGTCTCTCTGTGCTGCCTAGGTTAGTCTCAAACTCTCCTGTGCTCAAGTGATCCTCCTGCTTCAGCCTCCTACAGTGCTAGGATTACAGGTAGGAACCACTGTGCCTGGCCTTATTATTTGTGATAGGAATTCCTAATAATACCAGTGACTTCAATTTATTTATAATTTATGCACCAGCTTTGTATTACCTCACAGGTGAGTGTGTCTACATTTTATGACTGAGGAATGTAATGGTTATAGGATTCAGTAATTTGGCAAGTGTACTCAAATAATAAGTGATATAATAATCAGGATTTAAGACCAGGTCTACTTGCCTCTTGCATGTGTTACTATTTTAATAGTATCATCTGAAATTAAAATAAAATAGTTAAGCTATGTTAATCTTTTTCTATGTATTAGACTTTATTTCAGTGAATAATTTCCTTTAATCCACACAAATAGACATGGTAGATAGTTTTATTGTCAAGTTTGTAGAGATGAAAATCATTACATGTGGTGCCCAAAGTCAAACAACTAGTATTTCCAATAAGGCTTGTTGATATCCAAATACCCACTCCTTCAAGGCTCTCACCAGATCATTAGGATGGAAAACACTTCCCTGATTTTCTTACCAAAGAGCTTCCATTAGAAGAGATTATGTTTTATACGGACCTGGAATAGAAGTCACCATTCTGTAGAGAAAACTATGGGCAGGCGTATGGATGTCTTCAGACATTAGACATGGAGTTTTGCTTGCAGTAATAGGGTCTTTTTTCTGTAACAATTACAGACTTAATTCTAGATATATATTTTTAGTTCTTCTCCTCTAAAATATTACATAAAATTTAAAATTTCTGTGTGTCAAAATGACAATAACAATCACCATAACAAAAGTTCTGAATGTAATTTCAGGTTATACTTTAAAAATCATGATATTCATTTTCTATTGATGCTGTAATAACATGTCACAAACATAGTACCATAAAATGCCACAAATGTTACAGTTCTGAACATCAGAAGTCAGAAATGTCACACCAGTAAAATCCAGGTGTTGGTAGAGCTGCATTCTTTCTGGAATGTCCATGGGAAAAATATTTTTTTTATTTTTCCAGCTTCTAGAAGCTACACATATTTTTTGACTTTTCCATTCAAAGCCAAAAATGGACACTTGCATTAATTTGACACAGACCTCCTTTTGCTTTCTACTTCCACGTATGAGAAACTCTGTGATTAGGACTTAGGACTTCATAGGTAATTCAAAATAATCTACTCTCCTCAAAGTCACTTGATTAGAAAATTTAATTTCATCTGTAACTTTAATTTTCCTTTGCTATGTGACTTAATATATTAATAGGTTCTAGGGATTAGGTTATTAACATCTTTAGAGGGCCAAATATTATATTAGACCAAATATTATAATAGACCAAAGATTAATTAAGGTTTCAGATTAACAACCTTTAACTTGATGACTATGACTCCTGTGGTCTTGTGTTTGAGCAAATATACCCAATTTGTTCAGAGAAATAATGTATTTGCTGTAGTAGTTGTTGTGGTAGTAGTCATTGTGATGACAACTGTGTCAGTGTTTGGTATTTATTGGGATTTAGCTATTACTATGAATGTAGAATTAAGTATTCAATTTCCAAAGTTTCACTTTTATAACATTGTTTCTAACAAGGAAAATTTTGTCCTTTTAAGGAAAAGTCTATTTTAAAAGTTAACAATATTTGGAGATAAAACACATCCTGAATTCCATTTTTAAGCAATTTACACCTATTAGAATGTGTTGAACTGAAAAAGCAAGCATCCAAATTTTTAGTGCATCAAATAAAAATGTTTCCTGTATCTTGATATTTCAAGGCTGAAAATGCTGCTCTGGTCAACTAAATTTTACCACTTAGATGGTTAATTAAATGCAGAAATCCACCAGTGGCAAGGTATCTAATACTGATTTCTGTTTTATCTATAAGGTACATCATTGAAACTAAATAGAAACTAGGAAATGGAATGCCCTGAGAATGTCTATAAAATTAATAACCATTCTACTAAGGAAAATATTTTCTCTTCTGCCCCTCCCAATCCATGCAAGCACATGTCTCAGCATGAACCCAGAGTACCTGTAGCCTAGCACGTGAGATTCTAATCTCTGCTCTGCCACTTTCTCATTGTCTGAATTTAACAGTTTCCTTATCTTTAAAATAGAGGTAAAAGTATGAACTTTGTGTCATCAGGTGAATTAAATTACATGAATTAATCATCACAAATATGTATTGAGGGCTTACTTATTGATAGGTATTCCTCTATGTCTGAAAGATATGGCAGAGCAAATAAAACAGATTCATCGTCTCAAAATCTTGAATTCTTAGGATGGGAGACAGGTAACATACCAATGTGTAATTAAAGTGTATAGGGTATCTCATGGTAATAAGTGCTAAGGAGGAACCATGGAAGGGGGATAAGGAGTGCAAAGGTGTGGTCAATGATTACCTCATTGAGAAGGAGACATGTGGCAAAGACCTGAAGGAAATGAGGGAGCTAAATATGCTATTACCTGGAGAACAAGATGTGTTAAAGGGGAGTAAATGTGCAAACGTCTGAAGCGGAAAGAAGCATGTCATTTCTAAGAACACAAAGTAGACAAGTCTAACTGAAGCAGGGAGAGATAAAGGGAGAGTGCCAAAGGTAAATGTGGAGAAATGGGTTTGCACCAGGGCAGAAAGGCCCTGGGGCTCATATTAAATCATTCCTTTTGCCCTAAAAGGAAAGGAAAGCCATTGATAGGTAAGCATGGTGGTGATATCATTTTATTTGTGTTTTTATTCTAAAGCACTTCAATATATTTAAAGAGGACAGATGGAGAAGAAGCAAAAATTGAGGAAATTGAGGAAGACAGAATAATTTGTGGTCTTCTATTGTGATGCTCCAGATGAACCATAGCAATAGCTTGTACAGTCGTAATGGCAGAGAGATGAAGAACAGGAGATGAAGTCAAGAGAATTTAAGATCTAGAACCGACAAGATGTGGTGACACATTAGATCTGGACAAACTACTGTCAAAGTTAACCCCCAAAACTTTGTCATGAACTACTGGGTGAATGGTAGTGTTACATTCCAGACTAAAAACGAATGGGTGAGGAGCTAGTATGGCAATTAAAATTGAATTGGAAAGGTGGGCAAGATCATGAGTTCAGTTTTTGTAATGTTTACATTTGAGGCACTTGTGAGATGTCCAAATAATTCCTGTAAAAATGGAGATGAATGCATGAGTGTGAAGACACAATAGGGATATGGCTTGGAGCTTAAACTTGTTGAAATTTAAGGTAACAGCACCCAGAGAAGCAGTGTCATTGGGATTAACCAGGCTCCATCCTGGCTGAAGAAACATTGGAAAAGTTGAAGATCTGGGCATTTACTGACTGCAGAGCTAGAATGTTTTGTCTCAGGTTAGGAGGAGGAGAAATAAAGATCTGTGACAGGGAAAAGAATCAGGGAGCTTTTGGAAAATGTGGAATGCCTCTAAGTTCGAGTTATACATTTCTGCTCTCAACTATTCTGCATTGATTTCTGAGATAATCTTACTTCCAAATTCTTAGGATTTGGCTTATTCTAACCTCTAAATATTGCTAATAAGTTTCATATCTTAACTAAATACATGACATAAAATTTAAGGGTAAATGTCACTAAATCTTAGGCTTCTAAATCATTATTTTCCAACAGAATTATCATATATTGTGATTGTGACATTTTTGCATATTTTATTATACTTGTGTGTTTCAAGTGTAAATTTCACCTAAGTGAGCTATCCTTTTTCCTGAACTTAATAATAATAAATATAATAACATTTGACGATAAGTACAAACTCTGCAGTGATAATTCAATTAACTACCATAATATATGTTTTATCTTATGGTTAATCTATTTTACTGTCTTATTTTTAAAGTAAAATGATGCTAGCAAGTGATCATTACATACTGTTAATCTTCGTATCAAAATAAAACCAATATTGATATCTATAATAAACAGAACGTTACATCAAAGAATCTTGCGATCTATTTTAATACTAAAGTGAGATGACAGATCATGAATAAAATATCATGTCACGGGGTCAAAATCTTAACCAGACAGAGGGCAGAAACATAACTGAGAAATAAAATTTGGAAAGCTCTAGGTGGTTAAGGGAATAATTATAAGATCAAAGGACTAATAATATCAAGCCCTACATGATATGTCAAGTTAAAGAAAACGTATATACAGCTATCTGGAGAATTTTTATTATTATTGAAATACCTAAGAAAGTGATAAAGAGATGTGAGAACAAACAAGTAACAAAAGAAAAAAAATCATTAAAAAATACATTTTGGACAATTTTTCCAAACTTTAATCGGTCCTGAAATATAAAGTACTATTTGATTTTTAAAAATCAGGAAAAAATAAATAAATTTTGTAAGAAAACAAAAGTTAAGAAAAAAATATTAACAAGCAACTGTAAACTATAGTACTTGTTAATGGTGAGATACTACACAATCTTAAGAGAGACTATGAGAGGTTTCGTTTATTGATTACTTTGCCACTTCCTTCAGTCTCTGGGATCTCAGTTGTATCTAAAATAAAACACACTATGGGCTAATAAAGGAATTTATTTCCCTTATGGTTATATTGAGAAGTGACAACGTGGTAGCAGCCCTCACTCTCGGCGCGTCCTCAGCCTCAGCATCCACTCTGGCAGCGCTCGAGGAGCCCTTTAGCCCACCACTGCACTGTGAGAGCCCCTCTCTGGGCTGGTCAAGACCAGAGCCCGCTCCCTCTGCTTGTGGGGAGGTGTGGAGGAACAGGCATTGGTGGGAACTGGGGCTGCCCACGGCGTTCACGGGTCAGCGTGAGTTCCAGGCAGGCACAGGCCCTGCACTTGGAGTGGCCGTCCAGCGCCCCTGGCCAGTGAGGGGCTTAGCACCCAGGCCAGCAGCTGCGGAGGGTGTGCCTGGTCCCCCAGCACTGCCAGCCCGCCCGCACTGTGCTCAAATTCTCGCCAAGCCTCACCACCTCCCTGCGGGAGCCTACCATGCCAGAACCCCTCTGTGGTGGGCTCCCACGTTGCCCAAGACTTCCCGAGAGGTGCTGCCCCATGCTCCACAGATCCCAGTCCCATACACCTCCCAAGGGCTGAGGAGTGCAGGCACATGAGGCAGGACTGGCAGACAGCTCCTCCCTCAGCCCTGGTGCAGGATCCACTAGGCAAAGCCAGTTGGGCTCCTGAGTTGGGTGGGGACTTGGAGAACCTTTGTGTCTAGCTAAAGGATTGTAAATACACCAATTAGCACTCTGTGTCTAGCTCAAGGTTTGTAAAGGCACCAATCAATGCTCTGTGTCTAGCTAATCTAGTGGGGACTTGGAGAACTTTTACGTCTAGCTAGAGGATTGTAAATGTACCAATCAGCACTCTGTCTGTGTCTAGCTCAGGGATTGTAAATGCACCAGTAAGCACCCTGTCAAAAAGGACTAATCAGGTCTCTATAAAATGGACCAACCGGCTCTCTGTAAAATGGACCAATCGGCTCTCTGTAAAATGGACCAATCAGCAGGATGTGGGTGGGGCCAGATAAGCAGGCTGCGGGAGCCAGCCAGCAGCAACCAGCTTGGGTCCCCTTCCACACTGTGGGAGCTTTGTTCTTTTGCTCTTTGCAATAAATTTGTTGCTGCTCAGTCTTTGGGTCCACACTGCATTTGTGAGCTGTAACACTCACTGCAAAGGTCTGCAGTTGTGTTGCGGCCAGTAAGACCACAAACCCACTAGGAAGAATGAACAACTGCAGACGCACCGCCTTAAGGGCTGTAACACTCACGGCCAAGGTCTGTAGTTTCACTCCTGAAGGCACCAGAAGGAAGAAACTCCGAATAGGTCTGAACATCAGAAGGAAAGAACTCCAGACACACCATCTTTAAGAACTGTAACACTCACCATGGGGGTCTGCGGCTTCATTCTTGAAGTCAGTGAGACCAAGAACCCACCAATTTTGGACACAATATGACTTATATTAAATTTGAAACTTATATTCATTAAAATCGTAATTACCCACAGAAAGACGTACCTCAGTCTGTTCTGTAACCTTTCAGAATGCTCAAAAGATGACGCTTAACATTCCCCACCTTGTTGAACCAAAATAGCTCCCAGAGACAGTTCTTCTCTCACCCCTTTGATGTAAGTAAAAAATACCAGGTAGACTAAGACACATTTTATTCCTGAAAGAGAGCATTACTGATACTAATTAGTCTGCGCCTCTCTTATTTTCAATTTCTCCTCACCTACCATGACATTTTCAAATCTGTGCAAAAAGGAAAAAAAAAAAAAAAAAAGCAATTTTCTCGTTATACTTATTTATTCTATTTTTTCTAAGATATTTCCCAGACAACCACTATTTCTATTTATGTCAAATAAAAATTTGCCCTTGGGATGACCTAATAATCAGAAAAAGACAACAGTTTTAATTTCATGGTATTAATGGGGAAAATCAGAGAAAACAGAAATGTGCACAATTTTTACATAGCTCAGGTTTAATTTCCACAAACCTGCCCCTTTATTTTTATCTTTTCATGTTGTTCTGATGTATTTAACCTCAAATTATATGGACAGATGATTGATAGATACATAGAGTATATATTAATTTTCCAAGAAGTATCGCTTAATATATATAAGATAATTTTTCTAACTATAAGCCCCAGTGAAATTAATACAGTGGAGGAAAGGAAGACCTTTAGTGCCAACAATGTGGCAAAAGACAGAAAAGTGTCAAGCAAAAGGGAAAGAATATAAAACACAGGTCTTTCATGAATTTTCCCCTCCTTGTATGTGCCATTCTTCCATGGAGAGAGTCTGTTCTTTCAACTCCAGCTCTGTGAAATGGTTAGTTTGTAAGTTTTTCTAGTTGAATCACTTCCTGACTCTTGTAGCTCTGAGTTTCTACAGAGGAAGTCCAAGCAACTCAAAATGTAGAGGGCAAACATGAGGATAAAATCTAAGACAACAAATGTAAGTACAGACTATTTCCAGCCAATCCAGTCTTCAAGTTGCTCCAGTGCCGACCTACATCTGACTGTCACCATATGACATACCCCCATGCAAGCTAATGGAAGCATGAAAGATAAATTGTTTTAAACCACAAAGTCTGAGAATGAGTTTTTGTTTTGCTTTGCTTTTTTTTTTTTTTTTTTTTTCCACAGCAACAGATGAGGAAAACAACAAATGGGACTGAAACCAAGAAATGTAGAGAGAAGATGAAACCTACAAGTCACGGGTAAGCAGTGGCAAAGGTTGGAAAGGAGAAAAACCACTGGTAGTGTCTGTATGAAAATGATGATATTAAAAAAGGAGGAGAAATGGCAGATTTAAAGCTACCAATACTCTAATGAGCCTCCCCCCTTTTTTTTCTTATGTTCTCTTACTTCCTTGTGTATCTTAATTTCTTTTATATACAATAAAGCCCACTGCCTGAGTTCAATCTGTTGCAATCTTATCTAACAACCTAAGATGAAAAAAAGTCTATGCCCATCAAAGTTGGCTGCCAAAGCTGCTACAGTATAGAGTCTATAAGTATCTACTGGAAATGCCCATATTCAAGTGTCAAGGAGACTTGAAAACAACCCTACGTCATCTCTATGTGCCCATCTCTCACTTCTTTGCAAATCATAGAGGCCCACGTCTCACAATAATCCTGAGATTGATCGGAGTTCAATGAGAGAAATGAATAAAAACGTCTTCGGTGTTTCCCTAGTTGGCTAAATTAACCAAATGCGGTGCCAGTTTGCCAGGTTACATTTAGAAAGGCTCATAGCAAAATTATTCTTCAGGTGTGAATGAGGTATTAAAAATTTTCTATTCACTCGTATTAACCCTATAGTATAATTATAGAAACCTAGATTTGGGGTCTGCTTTGTTGTGTTATATAAGTTAATATCGGAAATTTACTGTTCAAGTGTTTGCAGTATTCTTCAACTTTCTGAATAGTCACGGTGCAGTGAAAAATGTACAAAACATGTAATGAATAAAGCTTAGCAGTGGGAGGTAGTGTGTTTGAAATTTATTTCTGCATGAAGTTTTGCCAAACAACTTAATAAAACAATTTTCACTGCCAAAACCAGATAAGAATTCTCAAGTAAATATGAGATTATAGTTGTATTTTAGTATTTTATAGTCCTAATGCCATTTTTGTAAGAAAAAAATGTTAGATACTTGAAGTATAATAAAAACATTTATTTGTGTTTTAGAAATATTTTTTCTTTTATTTTCATCTGAACAGATTGATACATTTGTCATAAGTCTAAGTAAGGTGTTTTCAAAATATAATGTGATCACAGCTTTTTATTTATTATGCTTTTTGTGAGCAAGACATCATTGTAAGAACATTGAAGATGGAAAGAAGGAGTAAAATTTCTGTCAAAAGAAACTTATAATCTACTGACAGATAAAATACATAACCATTTGAATAATTTTATTTAAATATACAAATATTAAATTAATTTATTGATTATGCCTTTATATGGATAATTATCAAATGACAATAGTGATAATAATTGCAAAAAAATTTGAATTATATTTAAGAGGTTTTAAAAGATACATAAATTGGCCAGAAAATGTGATGAAAACTGAGCATTCTGAAAATAAAGCCCAGGAGACAGCAGATTTAGATATATAGAGATACTTTTTATTAAATGACTACCATGTGCCTAGTGGAGTGGGAGTTCCATGCGTGCTGTCAATAACTCATTATATAGGCCCCATCCTAACCCCTATTGTGTAGATGAGGTAACTGAAGTTTAGAGAGCTTAAGTGAGATGGTACAGTGCGTTGGTGATATGTGCGGTAAAGTCAGTTTTTTTTTTTAATGTATTAGATATATGGCCTTGGACAACTTATTTAGCCTTCGGTTCCTTACATTCCTCATTTATAAAATGAGTAAGATGATACTGCATACCTATTAAATGTTAATGAAGACAAATTAAGATGATATTTAAAAATTATTATCATACCACACAGTCATCATTTACCAGTTGGTGAAATATGGATTCAGAAACAGAAATTCTGATTTCACAGCCACTATCCTTAACTCACTCTCATAGTTTCAAGTTGCAGAGAGCCTCACATGATGGCTCTTTCATGATGGGCTAATGGTTTTAAACTTTAACTGTGTCACAAAGAAATGAAGAACTTTTCAAGTGTGGTGAGAAGTAAATGAGGAATCATGACGGTGAAATCTGGGGACAGTTTATCTGGAGGTAGTGTTTAGGGTGGATTACAGGATGAAGGTTTGAAGTCAGTGAGTCTAATTACAAATTGTTTTCAATGATACAAATGAGGTAATGAGGGTCTTCATTATGTGATAGTTGTTGTAGAGAAAAGGAGGGACAAAATTAATAAATGCCATTGTGCAAAAAATGGATGAAGTTGGATGGACGGGGTTGAAGAAACTATAAACAAATAAAAAATAATGTCAAAATTTTCAAGGGCCAGACATGGTGGTGCATGCCTATAATCGCAGCACTTTGGGAGGCTGAGGTGACAGGGTCACTTGAGTCCAGGAGTTCAAGACCAGCTTGGACAACATAGGGAGATCCTATCTCTGCAGAAAAATTTTAAAGTAGCTGGGTATAGTGATGCTTGTCTGTAGTCCTAGCTACTCAGGAGGATGAGTGGAGAGGATTGTTTGAGACCTGTAAGTCAAGGCTGCAGTGAGCTATAACTGTGTCACTGCACTCCAGCTTGGGTGACAGAGTGAGATCCTATCTCTAAAATAATAACAATAATTAATAATAATACATGAATAAATACAAATTTCAAGCATCTGTCTATAGAATTTTGACTATACAATGAAAGAAAGGAGGGGGAACTGTCTTGGGGGAAAGGTGAGAATAAATGTATTCAGTGACCTGCAAACATTCTCTGATCTTAATTTTATGACTTATAGATGTTACATGTTCAATTTCTGATTGAGTGAGTTTCAGAAGACTAAAGCACATGCCAGTCTGACCATTTGTGTAACTTAAAGGGGGTTGTGGTGGAAAAGAACATATAAATAAGTTTGCTTGAATATGTATGAAATATCCACAGTGGTATATATAAGAAGATGATACATTGCTTGTGGGATAAATGAATACTTAGTGCCAGGTGTTTCAGAGAATAATTTCACTACTTATTTTTTTTTTTTAATTTTTGAGCCATGTGACTATGTTGCCATATAATACATTTTAATAATTAAAAAGTATACCTTACCTCATATGCAGATTAAAACATGAGTTTGAAATTGAGCATAAAAAATGTATGGGGGTTGCTAATGTGATAGTTATTCTCTTGAAAGGATACTTGAAACCAAAAGAATTAATAATATAATCAAGAGAAAACATGAAGCAAGAGACCAACAGAAAACTATTAGCTAAATCTTGGAAAGTGTCAAATTAATTTGGAACAAAATGACTTATAAAAACAACATCTATCAGGATTTGATTGTATATTGTCATATGGTTTCAGAGACAAGGATATTTACATCTATTCTACGGTTATTGCTGTTAAGATCATCTTTGTCCTAGATATAAAATTTACGGTTATGGAGTGTGTTATGCTTATGTATTAACATTTTTTTTCACATAATAAGACAAGGACTTCTTCAAGAAAAAATATACAGGAACTAAATATAAACCACCAAATATGTTTCTATTTAACTCATCTTATAAAACCCTCAAGTTTAATAACTTTTTATTAAAATATATATATAAAATATACATGTAAAAATGCATGCAAAACTACATGTAGAGCTAAACAAAATTTTGTAAAAAGAATCCGTCTTTCTTGCTTGCTTGCTTTCTTGATTTTTGTCACTATTTATTTATTTATTTCAACTTTTACTTTAAGTTCCGGATACAATGAACCCATCTTTAAAACTAATAATGTAATCAAGAAAAATAATGTATGTTGCCAACACTCAGAAAGCACCTCTATGTCTCTCCAGTTACTACCTCCATGAAGGCTGTCAATCATGGCTTCTACCACAATTAGTTGGTCTTGCCTGTTTTTTTTGTTCTCCTTATATACTTGGCATCATATTGTATGTTTGCTTTTGTATATGTCTTCTTTTATGGTAAAATTTACACTTCAGGTGTGCCGTTCTGCAAGTTTTGAGAAACTCATAGAGCTGTGTAGCTGTCACCAAATTAAAGATATAGAACTGTTCCATTATCTGAAAATGATTTTCTGTGGCCTTTTGTAGTAAATCACTTACCACACTCCATTCCCCTGATAACCCTGGTCTAGCTTCTGCCTCTATCGTTTTGCTATTTTATAATATTTTCAGAAAGGAAATCATAAAGTTTTGGCTTTTGAATTTGGCTTCCTACACTTAGTGTAAGCTATCTGAATTTCATCCAGAATTTTACACATATCAGTAGTTCATTTCATTTATGGGTGTATAATAGTTTATATTTTAAAATTCTAAATAGTTACTTTATTAGAGCATCTTTTATTATTATTGTTATTATTATTATACTTTAAGTTCTGGGATACATGTGCAGAAAGTGCAGGTTTGTTACATAGGTATAAATATGTCATGGTGGTTTCCTGCACCCATCAGCTCATCATCTACATTAGGTATTTCTCCTAATGCTATCACTCTCCTTCCTCCCAACTCCCCGATGGGCCCTGGTATGTGATGTTCCCATCCCTGTGCCCATGTGTTCTCATTGTTCAACTCCCACTTATGAGTGAGAACGCATGGTGTTTGGTTTTCTGTTCCTGTGTTAGCTTGCTGAGAATGATGGTTTCCAACTTCATCCATGTCCCTGAAAAGCACATGAGCTCATTCTCTTTCATTGACAAATGGGATCTAATTAAACTAAAGAGCTTCTGCACGACAAAAGAATCTATCATCAGAGTGAACAGGCAACTTACGGAATGGGAGAAAAATTTTGCATTCTATCCATCTGACAAAGGGCTAATATCCAGAATGTACAAGGAGCTTAAGCAAATTCACAAGAAAACAAACAAACAAACAAAACAACCCCATCAAAAACTGGGCAAATGATATGAGCAGTCACCTTTCGAAAGAAGACATTTATGGAGCCAACAGACATATGAAAAAAAGATCATCATCACTGATCATTAGAGAAATGCAAATTGAAACCACAATGAGATACCATCTCACGCCAGATAGAATGACAATCATTATAACGTCAGGAAACAACAGATTCTGGAGAGGATGTGGAGAAATAGGAACGCTTGTACACTATTGGTGGGAGTGTACATTAGTTCAACCCATTGTGGAAGACAGTGGGGCCATTCCTCAAGGATCTAAAACCAGAAATACCATTTGACCCAGCAATCCCATTACTGGGTATACACCCAGAAGATTATAAATCCTTCTACTATAAAGACACATGCACAGACATATTTATTGTGGTACTATTCACAATAGCAAAGACTTGGAACGAATCCAAATGTCCATCAATGTTAGACTGGATAAAGAAAATGTGGCACATAATGGCTTATTTATGCATCACCTAGTTGAGAGACATTTGGGTGGTTTTTAGGTTTTGGCAATTAGGAATAAAGCTGCTATAAGATTTTACAAATTTTTCTTTCCTGTGAACACAGACTTTTGTTTAAGTTGGATAAATACATGGAAATGAAATAGCTAGCCAAGATAGCAAGTGAACACTTAAATTTTAAGATTCGCAAATTCCTATCCAAGGTGGCTGTACCATTATTTCCTTCCCCTAAACACATTTTTTTTTTTTTTTTTTTTGGTGAGATGGAGTTTTGCTATTGTCTGCCAGATTGGAGTGCAATGGCGCGATCTTGGCTCACTGCAACCTCCACCTCCTGGGTTCAAGCGATTCTCCAGCCTCCGCCTCCTGAGTAGCTGTGATTACAGGCACCTGACACCATTCCTGGCTAATTTTTGTATTTTTAGTAGAGACTGGGTTCTAAACACATTTTAAAACAATTATTTACTTTGTGATTTTAATGGGTATGCAATATATGGTTATATATGCTGTTCTTGAGATATTTTGATACAGGTACACAATGTGAAATAACCACAACAGGATAAATGGTGTATTCATCACCTGAAGCGTTTATCCTTTGTGTTATAAACAATCAAATTATACTCTATTAGTTATTTTCAAATGTATAATAAATTATTATTGACTTAGTCATCCTGTTGTGCTATCCCGTAGTAGATATTATCTATTTTTTCTAAATATTTATTTGTACTCATTAACTATCCCCACTTCCCCTCGACCACCCACCTACCACCCTTCCCAGCCTTGGTAACCATTGTTCCTCTCTTGACTTCCGTAAATTCAATCGTTTTAATTTTCAGCTCCCCAAATAAGTTAAAATATGTGAAATTTGTCCTTCTGTGCCTGGTATATTTCACTTAATATAATGTTATTCAATTCCATCTATGCTGTTTTGAAATGACAAAATCTCATTCTTTTTTATGGCTAAGTAATACTCCATTATGTATATGTACCACATGTTCTGTATTTATTCATCTTTTGATGGACATTTGGCTTGCTTCCAAATCTTGGCTATTGTGAATAGTGCTGAGATAAACATGGGAATGCAGATATATCTTTGATTTGCTTTCTTTTGAGTACATACCTAGCAGTAGGATTGTTGAATTGTACGAGAATTCTATTTTTAGTTTTTTGAAGAAACTCCATATTGTTCTCCATACTGACTATACTAATTTACATTTACATGAATAGTGTAAGAGGGTTCCCATTTTTCACATCCTCACCAACATTTATTGTTGTCTGTCTTACTGGGGTGAGATGATATCTCATTATAGTTTGGATTTGCATTGCTTTGATGATCAGTGATTTTGAGTACATTTTCATATGCCTGTTTGCCATTTGTATGCTTTCTGAGAAATGTCTATTCAGGTCTTTTGCTCATTTTCATCAGATTATTAGATTTTTTTCCTATTGTTTGAGATTTTTATATAACCTCCTATTAATCCCTTGTCAAATGGATGGTTTGCAAATATTTTGTCCCATTCAATGAATTATCTCTTTGTTGACTGTTTGCTGTGCAGAATTTTTCTAACTTGATGTGATCCCATTTTTCTATTTTTTTCTTTGATTGCCTGTGCTTGTGGGATATTGCTCAAGAAATCTGTGTCCAACGTCCTAGGGAATTTCCCCAATATTTTCTTTTCATAGTTTTATTATTTCAGGTCTTAGATTTATGTCTGTAATTCAGTTTGATTCAATTTTTCATGAATGAGATTATGTCTTTTTCAGGAATATGGATGGAGCTAGAGGCTATTATACTTAGCAAACTAATGCGGGAACAGAAAACCAAACACCTCGCGTTCT
This sequence comes from Rhinopithecus roxellana, assembly GCF_007565055.1. NCBI lineage: Eukaryota > Metazoa > Chordata > Mammalia > Primates > Cercopithecidae > Rhinopithecus > Rhinopithecus roxellana. Next base: position 149,497,250 of record NC_044549.1, read on the forward strand.
CACTTATAAGTGGGAGCTAAATGATGAGAACTCATGAATACAAAGAAGGGAATGACAGACTCTGAGGCCATCTTGAGGGTGGAAGGTGTAAGGAGGGAGGAGATGATAGAATGAGAAAAAATAACTACTGAGTACTAAGTCTAATATCTGGATAATGAAATAATCTATGCAACAAACCCCCATGACATGAGGTTACCTAAATAACAAACCTGCACATGTACCACTGAACATAAAATAAAAGTTAAAAAGAAGAAAATACTTTGAGCTGAATGAGAATAAAGGCAAAATATAAAATTACGCTTGTAGGAGTCTGTTAAAATTATGATTAGAAGGAAATGCCTAATATTATTAAGATGGAAGTACTCTCCCTACTGAGCTAAAGGTCAAAACATGCTCTATCAAATCCCACCTACTACTTTTATAGAATTTTACAAGTTGATTCTCAAATTCTTTAAAAAATCAAGAGACACAGAATAGGCAAAACTATTTTGGAAAAGAAAATTATTAGTGGACTTGTACTTGCTGATTTCAAAACTTAACCATGATGCTAGAGTAATCAAAATAATGTGGTACTGGGATAAAGGTGGACATAGTGATCCATTGAATAGAATTGAGAGTTTTTAAATAAATTCATTAATTTATGGTCAATTGATATTTAAATTTGTGTTTATAATTCACACATAATAATTGTACATGTTTATGCGATACAGAGAGATATTTCAATACATATATACATTGTATAGTGATCCAGTCAGGGTAGTTAGTATGTTCATCACCTCAAACTTTTATTTCTTTGTGGTTGTAACTTTCAAGATCTTCTTTTCTAGCAACCTTGAAACATGCAGTTGATTATCACTGGCTATATTCACTCTACTACCTGATAGCACACTAGAAATTATTCTTCCTATCTAATGTAACCTTGTACCTGTTGACCTATCTCCCTTCATACCCCCTTCATTTCTCCCATTCCTAGCCTCTGATAACCACTATTGTACTCTTCATTTTTATGAGATAAGCTTTTTTTTTGGTATTCTCTTAATAAGTGAGATTATCAAGTACTTGTCTTTCCCTGCCTGATTTATTTTATTTAACATTATGGCCTCCAGGTTCATTCATGTTTTCACAAATGACAGGGTTTCATTCTTTTTCATAGCTGAATCATATTCCATTGCATATATATACCACCTTTTCTTTGCCACTCCTCCTTTATGATCATATTGGTTGATTCATTCTCATGATTATTGTGAATAGTGATTCCATAATCAAAGGCATACAGATATCTTTTCAACACACTGATTTCAATGTTCTTGGACACCCAGTAGTGAAATTTTCCAAATCATGTTATAGTTCTACTTTTAATTTTTTAAGGACCTTCCATACTGTTTTCCATAATTGCTATACTAATTTATATTCCCACCAACAACGTAAAATGTCCCTTTATTCTGTATCCTTGCCAGGATTTTTTTTTCTTTCATCTTTTTTATAAGAGACATTCTAACTCAGGTGAGATAATACTCTTTGTGGTTTTCATTTGCATTTTCCTGATGATTAGTGATGTTGGACATTTTGTGATATATCTGCTGGCCATTTGTATGTATTCTTCTAAGAAATGTGTTTTTAGACCTTTTGCTTATTTGTAAATTGGATTATTTGTTGTTTTTGGTATTGAGTTGTTCGAATTCCTTGTATATTTTGGATGTGCATCTCTTGTTGGATGCACAGTTGCAAATATTTTCCCTCATTCTAGGGAATATCTTTTCACTTTACTGATTGCTTTCTCTGCTATAAAGATAACTTTTAATTTGATATAATTATATTTGCCTCTTTTTGCTCCTGTTGGCTGTGCTTTGGAGGTTCTATCCAAAATTTCTCACTCAGACCAATGTCATGAAGTGCTTTTCCTATGTTTCCTTCAAGTATTTTCATAGTTCAACTCTTTAAGTCTTTAATTGAGTTCATTTTTATATATGCTGAGAGATATGGATCTGTTTTTTTTTTTTTTTTTCTTCTTCTGCCTGTGGCTATCCAGTGTTCCCACCACTGTTTACTGAATAAAGTGTCTTTTCCTCAATGTGTGTTCTTGGCACCTTTGCCAAAAATCAGTTGGCTCTAAATGCACAAATTTATTTCTGGATTCTATTCTGGTCCATTAGTCTATGTGTTTTTTTTCTTTTTTTTCTTTTTTTTTTTTTTTTTTTTTTTTTAGTCAGTACCATGCTGTTTTGGTTACTACAGCATTGTAGTATATTTTGAAGTCAGGTAGTATAATGCCTCCAGCTTTATTCTTTTTGCTCAAGATTGCTTTGGTTATTCTGGGTCTTTTATGGTTCACTACAACTTTCAGGAATGCTTTATCTATTTCTGTGATGACAGTTATTGGTATTTTGATAGGCATTGCATCAAATCTGTAGATCACTTTGGGTAGTATGAGTATTTTAACTTATTTTCTTATTCAATTTATAAGCATGGGTTATCTTTCCACTTATTTGTGCTTCCTCAATTTTTTCGTCAATGTTTTCTAGTGTTCCTTATACATATTTTTCACCTGCTTGAGTAAACTTATTCCCAGAGTTTTTTTGTTGATGGTGGTGGTGTGATTTTTATATGTGTGTGTGACTATTGTAAATGGGATTGTTTTCTTTTCTCAGATAGTTCACTTTTGGCATATAGATATTCTACTAAATTTTGTATGTTGATTTTGTATCCTGCACCTTACCTGAATTCATTTATTAATTTTAATCGTTTTTGGTGCAGTATTTATGTGTGTGTGTGTGTGTGTATATATATATACACACACACATATGATCTTGTCATTAGCAAACAGAGACAATTAGACTTCCTCCTTTCCAATTTGAATGCCCTTTATTTATTTCTCTTCTATATAAAGCAAACTAAGTCCAGGAAATTTGAATCTCTAGACTGACGTTTGTGTACTCCAAAATCCATACATTGAAAGCCTAATATCCAGTGTGATGGTATTTGGAAATGGGACCTTTGGGAGTCACTTACATCATGAAAGTGGAGTTCTCATGGTGGGGTTAGTGCTCTTATAAAAAGAGACGCGAGAGAGTTTGCTTCCTCTCTCTTTGCCATATGAGGATACAAAAAGATAATTGTCTGTAAGCCATAAAGACTGCTACCATCAGCAATGGATCTGCTAATGCCTTGATCTCAGGCATCCCAGCTTCCAGAACTGTAAGAAATAAACGTTTGTTGTTTAAGCCACCCAGTCTATGATAAATTGTTATAGTAGTGCAAGCTAAGACAATTTCCATTAGGAAAATAAAGACAAAATACACATTTTATACACTTACATATGTTTATTCTCTTTTTCTAATTAAATATACATACTAAGAAATAATTAAATCTTGTGATAATTATTGTTACATAAATCTGCTAAATGTTGAGAAAAATATAGTATATAATTTATAATTACATAAAAATTTAATTTAAAAATCATATGTTTAAATTATATCTTAGCTATTTACATACATGTTTAGTAACTAGTTTACAATTGTAGCTGATACTTAAAGAGGATAAATAGGGCTATTTGAATTTTGTTAGATATGCCTTAAAATTGAATCCAAGTCACATTACTATAATAAAATTATCATTATCATTAATTAAATAGCTTTTCGATGTTATGAAAGCCATATTTTGTAGAGTACAAGAACCAAGTGAAGAGGGAAAGTTGTAAGCGCTGTGAAACTTAAATCCTGGTGTTTTTTCCCATTGACAACTAAAATTGCTGGTGATCTTCATGACCAGTTGATTTCTAATGGTTCTTCTAGAGTAACATTGTTCTGGGTCAGATCAATTTTTAATATCTAAAAAAGTAAAATGATAATTACTTGTTTAATCAGAACCACATTTTTCTTATTTTAATGAATGATATTTCAAAAACAAGTTTTCTAATAAATAGTATATACCTTTATTTTCTTTTATATCTTGAGAAAGTTTTACTCTAGGAAAGTCTGCAACCATTTCAGCAACAATTTCACCCAACCTACCCATTTTACCTAAGGTTAAAATAAATCTCAGAAAGGTGGAATTGCTGTCAAAAGATACTGAAAAACCTGTTATAGGTTTTTATAGTATAAAAGCCAATTTTATTGATTTCTATGACTTTACTCTTTTCACATAATTTCTAAATATGGAGCTATTTATAACTGCACTGCATGAATCTCAATGCATCCCTTTTTCAAGTATTACCCAGACATTTTCAGTCAAAGTTTAGATTTAAAAGTGTTATTTTACCTCAATCAAAAAATATTTTATGATGCTTAATTTATTGCCAATGATTCAATTTTGCATGGTCACTTTATTTCACTGGAGATAATCTGAAGTAGACAGTAGAGAGATTATTATCTCTATCATGGAGATTATTCAGTTGCTGTAGTCAAATGATCTTCTGTCATAGTTTTATGATATGACGATTTCAGGAGACTTTACCATTGCTGCTTTTTGTCCAATGAACTGACAAGATTTTCTGTGCTTTAGCTCAGCAAGTTTGGATTCAGTCATCAAATATGCAAGAGGAGGGTTGGTGAATCCTTTACTGCCTAGCACATAACAGGCCTTTTCATAAGGACTTTATAAATTTAATCTTCCTTAAAACACAGCGTATCTGGATTAATTTACCACACTTGATAAATGAATTTAAAAAGTAATAGTTAAATAATTGAGTATTCGTTAGACAGGTTTAAAACAGATCTAAACTATTTTTTTAACTTAAATGTAGAAAGCAAAAATATACCACATAGCTTTTAATACTTTTTACAAAAATCAGTTGGACATAATTGTTGCTACAAAAATTTTTAAATTATATTGTTAGAGCAATTAAATAATCTCCATCATAAATTAAAGGGCAAGCAGGGTAGAGAAAGAAATTGATCATCCTCTCTTCCTTTCCTATGTATCTATGAAGGCTTGGAAAACAGTAATTGCTCACAAATATTGAGTTTATTTAAATACACTTAGAAGGAACTGCTCAGAGTTGTTGGTTAAAGTAAATGTATATTTCGTCATCACTGAGGTAATGAAACTCAAATATTTGTTCTCAATGCTTAAAATTCTTTGTGAATGTTTTTAAAGAGAGTAGAAAAAAATGATTTTTAATGGTTTGTTTATACTCTACATATTTGATCAAAACGACCTTGAAATAACACCCCAAAATATTAAATTATCTTATTTGGCATTGTTTATTTACTTTATTTTTACCATAAAAGTTGTGAGCTTAATTTTCATCATTGTAATTAGTAAATAAAAAGCAAGACATTATTTAAGCCAAACCATCTTTTCTTTATCTGATTGAACATTGAACAGTACAAAAAAGTGATTTCTAATTGTGACTGATAACTATTGAGTAGTTATTTTGGGGAATTAATTTTACTTCTTTGGGGACCTAATTTCTTTGTCAGCCACATAAGACTATTGGACTAAATCAGGTATTCTGGAATTTTATAAACAAGTCAAATTTTAAAAATAAAAATATGAGTGTAAGGCACTAAGATATTAACTGTTATTTTACCGGGGAAGGACACATTAAATATATCAAAGTTGGGAAATTATATTTTATATTTCCCATCCTTGATATAGTTTTAAGAAAAACAGCGAGTTGTACTGCAAAAGCAGTAAGAAAAACATAGTTCCATATTAAGGAAAACCCCACTTGTCAACAAAACAGCAATAGCAGTAGGATGGGTGTTAAGTTTCAAAAAGATGGAACAGACTTTCAGGTGCTGTTTAACTCTGGCATTCTCTGTCACCTACAATGATCTAAGACTGCGTCCAAGACGGACTTTTTTTTTTCTTTTTTAGGTTCAAGTTAGTCAAACAACTGATTATTTTAGAAGTTAAGTTCACTTAAAGTGACTGATTAATGGCTCTTTATTTTTACCCAAGTTTAAACAGTAAAGGGTGGGTACACACACATTTACACAATTTTAGTAGTGCATAAGTGCATAAGTAGGCTTAAACTTAAAATGAACACTTAAAACAGCTGTTTTCTAGAATATGTGTTTGAAATTCACCTTTGCAAGCCATAGATTCACAGAATTTAGAACTGGAAGGAGCTTTAGAGATTGATCATTTACTTGCATTTTTTTTTAATTCAATTAGATACAACAGTAGGCCTAAAGTTTTTTGTTCAAGGTTAAGAGCTAAATACTGGCAGCAATGATGCTTTAACACAAGAATCCTGACTCCTTGTATAGTATCTGCATCGTACGTATCACACTCCTGTATTAATGGGTGCTGACAGTTTCATTAAGTTTGCAAGAATTTTAAAATGCATTTTCAAGACATATTCAATGTTTAAATGCAGATATCTTGTTTTTAAAATGTATTTTCTGAGGCACTTTATCATATAGGGATAACAGTTATTTTAAGTTTTAATTTAATTTTGCTTTGATTGTATCATAATAATAATAAAATAGGTGTCATTAGATTGATTTGTATGACAGTTTATTAAGGATAATAATAAGGAAATAAACATGGAGGCCCAATGAAAAGGAATATATGAAGAATGTCATAATTGACTCATAATTATGTTTCTTATGGATGAGGGATATAAGAAGTCCACATAGATGCTTTAAATACGTACGCTTTTGTAAAATATCTTTTTATGTTACTTACCGTCTTGGTATCGTCTTCAAAAGGAAGCAAATTTTGATTTCCATTATACCTTAGAGTAACCACATTGACAGGAGTAGTTCTTTTCCCCCATACATGAATGGACCCAAGCCTCGTTTCACTTTTATTTATGTAACCTCTTTTCAATATAGTGCTTGTTAAGGTGGTCTATAAGATAAAGAAAAAGGAATAACATAAACACTTCATTTGCAAAAGCAATTCAATCGAGAAAAAAACACAAAAGTGTATTTCATAGTATAATAAATTGTTCATCTGTGCATTTGATATAAGGTATTTTATATAATAAACATGAAAAAACTTCAAATATTCTTCCTTTTTTCCTATGTATCCATTTATTGAGACAGGGTCTCCCTCTGCCACCCAGGCTCAGAAAGTTTGGATTCAGTCATCAAATATGCAAGAGAAGGGGAGGTGAATTCTTTACTGGCAGGCTGAAGTGCAATGGTGCAGTCATGACTCACTGCCATCTCGAACTCCTAAATTCTAGTGACCCTCTAGCCTCAGCCTCCTATGTAGCTGGGACTACAGTTACATGCCACCATACCTGGCTAATGTTTTTATAGAGATGGGGTCCCACTATGTTGCCCAGACAGATCTTGAATCCCTGACCTCACATAATCCTCCCATGTCAGCCTCCCTATGAACTAGGATTACAGGCATGAGCCACCCCACCCAGCTGTGAACTTCAAATATTCTTTAACAGAATTGCATATAAATAATCTTACATACCTGGTTTAAATTAAATTGTACAGATAAATATAGGTCTCTTTCATAGGTGTCTGTAGAGAGAGAAAGAAAAAGAAAAAAAGTGATATATTGTTATTTCCAAAGAAGAACCATAGTAAATACCTGTATACTTTGCATCTCTTTCCCAGTATAAAAAGTAGCAAATAGTATCAAGGTGTATCTATTTTTTCTCTAAGCCTATTTAAGTAATTCAGATACAATTCAAGAAGCCCTGCAAATGAAGGATGAGTCACCAGGTAAGGTCCTAAGAAGACAAGCTAGGTGGTATATGTGTGTGTAGGGGTAATGATAAAGCAGTAACAAGTTGAAAATCACTTTCACATACAACACTGGGAAGGTGGCAAGAAGTGCACAAGTAGTCCAAGAATAAACAGAATTCAGCGATGATAGCAATGGACACTTACTTGCCACCTTAGTGACTGACAAAATAATATAAAGGAAAAAAAGACATGGTAGCAACACATTCTAGCGTCATTTGAAAAAACAAATTCAATTGTTAAGAGATTGTTACAGGTCAATTAAAATTAAACTGACAAAATACAGGTTTATAGCAACTTCTTTAAGGTATAATCATTATTTTTTAGTTTTTATTTTTTGAGACAAAGTCTGGCTTTATCATCCCAGCTGAAGTGCAGTGACACAATCATGGCTCACTACAGCCTGGACCTCCTGGGCTCAAGCAATCCTCCCACCTCAGCCTCCTGAGTGACTGGGACTACAGCCATTCACTACCATGCCTGGCTTTTTAATTTTTTTTATCTTTGTAGAGTCAGGTTCTCCCTATGTTGCCCAGGTTTGTTTTGAACTCCTAGACTCAAATGATCCTTCTGCCTTAGCCTCCCAAAGAACTGAGATTATAGTCATGAGCCACCATCACCAGTTTGAAGTATAATCTTGCTGTATTTAAAACCCATTTTAATGATAATCCTAGAGCTAAAACTTGTTAAGTGCTATTTATCAAATTCTAAATAGTTTATCACATTTACTCTGAAAGATATGTTATTATTATTATTCCCACTGTATAGAAGAATAAAGTGGCTTTCAAAGCAGTTAAATAAATTGCCAAAGGTAAAACAAAAAAACAAAACAAAACCAAAAAAAACATAAAAGCTAATTACTGTCAAAGTCTGGAATCAAGCCCAGTTTTCCCTGACTTCTAAGATTATATTCCTATGTAAAAAAACAAATAAGCATACATAAGATAGAAAGAGCAAAGCAGAGTCAAATAAATAAAACAATATTGGGGTAACATTGAAAGAGCAATATATTTTAATTCTCTTCTCTCCTTACACATATCAGAGCTGTATTCATTAACCCACTAACATTAATTTGCTATTGATTTTACCTATACTAAAATGGATATTCTGCCTGAAACTTTTTTATATATGCTAATGTATGTATGGCTAATTTAATATGTATTACAAGACATATTAGTGTCAATATTCCTTAACCATTTTAGTTCTTATTTTCAATACACAATTACAGCTTAAGTTTTCATGAACAAACTTTTAAGTATAGAATTCTGAGTTAAAAAAGCAAAGGTGACAGCTATTAGGAAGATATGGGTAGCTTTGTTGTTTTTAATAAGAGGAAGAAGTATCTCACATATGATCTTAGTCAGGGACACACACATAGCTATTTCATTAAGATAAGTAGAAAAATTAACATTTTACTAAGCTCTAACTTTATTAATCAAGAATGGTCAAAATTTACTTAATGTTAAGTTTCAGAAGTTCATTTTGATTTACCTTTAATTATTTCATGATAATTTGTTACCACATTATAATATATCACAAAATTTGAACATATTTGTTTAAAAGAAAGAAATCATTTCAGATAGGATGCCCATCAGTTAGATTGTTGTGTTTGCTGTGAGAGAAAACCTCTGTGGAGATTCTGATCTAACAAATCCAGAGAATAAGCATTTGGTATATATGATTATTGCTGTTAACTCAAGAAATTTCAAGGGACTATTTAAAAATATCTATACTTAATTATACCAAGTATACTGATATTGTGAAACATAACAAAATAAATAGACCCAATTGGCAAAAAGCTATTTTTTATACTTGCATGAGGAGATCATAGAGAAATATTTGAATTATGCTCAGGGACTTTCCAGTGATTACAAAAAGTCTGCCATGAAACTTGAATAGAGTAAAGTCCACACCAAATGTTTTCATCTATATCTTAGTTTGATAGGAAGAGCTGGAGAAAATTTTAAGAGAAATTTGTCTACCTAACTGATAAAATGAATAACTTAATTTGTTAATGATGAGATTCAAAGATCCCAAGTTGCATACCTAAACTTTACACCCTTGGGAAATTGAAGGCTAATTCCCTGTTGGACACAAAGAGAAAGGCTGAAAACTTCATAGACCCTCAGTTGTTGCAGTAATGAAGGTCAGAGCTCTAAAAACAAAGGACTAACTCATGTTGGTATCTTCACTTTCTAAGTCACAAAATGTTATAAAGAGGGATTTATTTTTCCCAAGAGTCTTGCTCTCTAGCATACAATTCTTCTATCAACTTTGTTATACTTGTTTACTAATGGATTATTTCTTATGGTTGCAGAATATTAACTATGATTCATCTTAAAAGATAAAAAATGTATGTCTTTGCTATTAATGATAAAACTATTATCTTTGGATAAGTTATTTAAATTGTAATATTAAATTGTAGAGAACTATCAACTTCACACAGATGTCAGTTTTTATGATTAAAGTTTGTATCAAGAAAATGTTCAGAACGCTCATCTAGTAGTACTGACACTATTAAATGGCAGTCAGTAAACCTATCCTCTATCAGGGTTTACATACAGCATAAAAATCTCCTATGGGAGATTTCTGAGTTTCTCCTAAAATTAATGAAACTTGAATGAGTCCTATAGTCTGCATTCTTAGCAAGCTGTCTCAGGTGTTTCTGATAACAACAGCTAACGGATTTCACATGGCTAGGAGTTTAGAAGTTTAGTATGGAATAGTTATGAATGGAATAAGCCCAGATCTAACGTAAAATATATCTCCTCATGTAAGAAAATGCTAAATACTAAAAAACAAACAAGCAAAAAGAGTAGACATAAAAATACAGAAATTAAATTTACTTGAAATTGGTTTCTGGACTACCTCCTTGTTGTAGAGGCACCGCTCGTGCATTTTGGGGGCTCAGAAAGTGATTTCTCAAAATAAAGGTCCCAGAAGCAACACTGGAAGCAAAGTTTCTCCCTGACCTTCTCCTGCCTTCCTGTCTCTTGCCCCTTATTCTCTAGTCATAGAAACTAGAATTCCTTTTCCCAAAGGCGAGTCATAGAAACTAGAACCCTTTTCCCCCAAAGCTAGCTATAAAGCCTAGAAATGTTACTCTCTTTCCCTGCTTTTCTGTGTAACAGCTGGCCATGAAGAAATTAATAACCTCCTTCCAGAGGGGTCTCACCCCATACCTGAGGAAGAAATGCTAAAATTAATAAGCCAACAAGAATGTGGACAGGCCTTGCTAGATTTCCTCACTCAATCTATTTCCATTAGCTTATACCCTTTTTGTCCAATCACATTTCTACATGGCAGTTCCTGTTTCACTGAAACTCAGAATACAGTCTGAGAGCGTTCTCTGTATCTTTATGCCTTTATTCGGAAGGTTCCTGTTTCACATAAAACAATGATTACATATGCTTGCTATGCTTTTCTCTTGTTAACTTGTGTTTTGTTATTGGTGTTGGCTGTGACCCTTATGGTAAATGAGGAAAAGTATCACTCCTTTTTGTCCCTACAGCATCAATATTTTGCACATATAATAATGTGGTTATTCAGCTAAGTTAACTTTATATATATGCCAAGTGTCTATTATGTGAATAGCACTGTGCTAGCTTCTGGAAGTACAAAGATAATAGATACGTAATTCCTGACCACACGAATTTCTTACCTAGACACTTACCATAGGGATTGACTAATTTAGGATAAGAAAAGTCTTTAAATGTTTGTGACATTGTTTATCTATTTAAGCTGATTCAGTGAATTTAGTAAAATCTTTTAGCCTCGAATAATATTAATAGCTTTGTACTCAGCTTCCAAAGAACAATAATAGAAAACATAAAAGTAATGTGATAGAATATGTCATCAATTAAATTTATCTACTAAATAGAGCACTCACCTATACTCTCTCCATCATCCCAAAACAGAGAACCCTGCGCCATCTGATTATCATCTGCAGCAACAATGAGCTTCATGTATTTTTGTCGACTATAAGAAAGAAATATATAATTTTACCCATGTTTGTAGGATAGCATATGTCTAGGTATGATATGATATGCACATAAGAATCTACAGTAACACAAGCATTAAGGAGTGTGCAAATGACTTAGACCGAGAAAATTAAAGCATTCCCATTTTTCTAAATTAGTTAACAGAAATTATATAAAACAATAATTTTTTTCGTATTTAGCTGGGTGCGGTGGTTCACACCTGTGATCCCAGCACTTTGGGAGACCAAGGCATGCGGATCATGAGGTCAGGAGTTCGAGACCATCCTACCCAACATGGTGAAACCCCATCTCTACTGAAGTACAAAAAATTAGCCGGGCGTGGTGGTGGGTGCCTGTAGCCCCAGTTACTTGGGAGGCTGAGGCAGGGAAATTGCTTAAACCCAGGAAGTGGAGGTTCTAGTGAGCCAAGTTTGCACTACTGCACTCCAGCCTGGTGACAGGGCGTGACTCCGTCAAAAAAAAAAAAAAAAAAAAAAAAAATTATTCGTATTTAATAGGAAATATGCATGCCTTTTGATCTCAAGAGTTAACATAATATAACAAATCAAAAGTGGCCTCATTGAAAGTAATTAAAACCACATTAAGTTTATAAATATATTTACTCATGCCTCTCTTGGGTAATCCTGTCATTAAGCATTAAACATGAAACAATTTTAATATCATTTTTAAATCTTTTATGACTTAAGCCTTCCTCAGATTTCCATACATAAATAACTGAGTTATCACTGGTTAAAATTAATAAGAATGTATAAAGTAGTCTCCAAGTTCTAAGTTACATCCTTGTAATAGACAATACCTTTCAAGCATGTTCCTACATAGAGCTATTTATGAACTAAATACTTGCTTCCATGTTAAATCTCCAGCAATCTTTGAGAAGCAACTTGATTTAGCAGCCTCATATTGTTTGAAATAATTTTTCAGATCAACTGTTTTAGCTGTCTGCCTTTTCCAATCACAAATGCTGAAGAATATATGGCCATGGAAGTCTCCTAAAATTTCCAGAATCTCTAGAGTTCAAATCTCCACAGTAATTTGATATTTTTCAGTGAAATATATTAACATATCTTAGCATGAATATGTATATGAATTTCAGTTCACAGTCACTAGGGTTTAAATATAATTTAGAAACATCAAAAATATGGCTTAACCTGCAATTTCCCAACATATACTAAAACTTGTGATTAGAATGAGTTTTACAACTTTTTACACTGTACAATGATCTGTCTTCTCTCTCATAAAAAAAAAATAAGGTTTATTCAAGGCACAACTTATGAATGGTCTCCTCCATGAAGCCCTCACTTTTCAGGTGCAATAATGTATCTCCTGTTTAACTGATATCAGGGTAGAATATTAGTAGAAACGGACCTGGGTAGGTCGAGGAGATTAGAATATTCTGTTCATGCCAACTGGGGCTGTCAGCATGTAGATGATCGAGAGATGATACAGCACAAAAAGAGAAGAAAAACAGAGACAGCGTCCTCTAGAACCTGAGTGTCGAAGCAAGGAATTTTGCAAGGGAAATAAAGATTGACGGGAATAAGAAGTTTACACCTACGTCAGTCTGAGAACACAGAGCAGATCCATTGTCCCTGGTAAATTGGACCTATTGCTGAATGATAGAAAGAGAAATCCAGGTAGAGGTGCTCAGGAAAGAAGAGAAGGGCCTGGCCAGACAATCAGTTATAAAAATGATGCTAGACAGAAAATCTGGGATAGGCTTCATATTTATATAGGACAAGGTCATTAAGAAACGGGTCTGGAGTTCCACACCAGCCTCGCCAACACGATGAAACTCTGTCTCTACTAAAAACACAAAAATTAGCCAGGCATAGTGGCAGGCACCTGTAATCCCAAATACTCAGGAGGCTGTGGCAGGAATATCACTGGAACCTGGGAGGTGGAGGTTGTAGTGAGCCGAGATAGTGCACTCCAACCTGAGCAACAGAGCAAGAGTCTGTCAAAAAAAAAAAAAAAAAAAAAAAAAGAGAAAGAAAAAAGAAAGAAAGAAAAAGAGAAAGAAAGAAGAAACAGAGAGAAAGAAAGAAAAGAAAAAGAAAGAAAGAAAGAAAGAAAGAAAGAGAAAAAGAGAAAGAAAGAAAGAAGAAAGAAAGAAGAAAGAAAAAGAAGAGAAGAAAGAAAAGAAAGAAAGAAAGAAAGAAAGAAAGAAGAAAGAAAGAAAGAAAGAAAGAAAGAAAGAAGAGAAGGAAGAAAGGAAGGAGGAAGGAAGGAAGGAAGGAAGGAAGGAAGGAAGAAGGAAAAAGAAAAGGAAAAAGAAGGAAATAAGCGAAAAAAGAAGAAAGAAAGAAAGAAAGAAAGAAAGAAAGAAAGAAAGAAAGAAAGAAAGAAAGAAAGACAGAAAGAAAGAAAGACAGCAAAAAAACAGAGGAAAAGGAAGAGAGAAAGAGAAACGAAAAAAAGAAAAAGAAAGAAGAAAAGAAAAAAGAAAGAAAGAAAGAAGAAAGAAAGACACCACGCCAGAAGAAGAAAGAACTAAAGACAGACCAAGAAAGAAGACAGAATAGCACGGCGAGAAGACAAATAAACAAAAGAAAAGAGAAAAAAACAAGTCTGGTTCCTCTTGGATGGCAGGACGCTTAGTAGTTTGATGGAGTAGTGATACTGCCCGTGAATGTCTACATTTTCATGGACTATAATGAGTCAGGAAATATATCACAAGACAGACAAAGAGAGGCAAAGAAAGGGAAACAGAAAATTAATGGAAAAGAAAGGGACACCTCCAAGCTATACTGACTTAAAGTTTATAAAAAGGTTCATCAAATGGAATATTATTCAGTGCTAAAAAGAAATGAGATACAAGCCAGGTAACTCATGGAGGAACCTTAAATGCATATAGCTAAGTGAAAAAAGTCAAATTGAATGGTTACATACTGTATGATTCCAACTATATGACATTCTGGAAAATATAATTTTATAGAGATAGTAAAGTATCAGTGGTTGCCATGGGTTGAAAGAGCAATGAATAGGTGGCACATAAAGGATGTTTAGGGGAGTAAAACAGTTCTAAATGACACCAGTGGTGGATGCAGGTCATCATACATTTGTTTAAACCCAGGGAATCTACAACATCAACAGTGAACCCTAATGTAAATTATAGTCTTTGGTGATAAGTGTTAGTGTAGGTTCAACGACTGTAACAAATGTGCTACTCTTACGGGGGGTGTTGAAAATGAGACCGGCTATGCATGTGAGACAGCAGAGGGTAAATGGGAAATCTCTGGACCTTCTCAATTTTGCTGTATAAAATTGCTCTAAAAAATAAGTCTTTAAAAAAAGGTTCATCAATATTTCATGTTTTCATAAAATGATCTTCATAATACTAGATCTTCCACATGTCAGAAGCAGAAAAGTAAGGTAAAAACCTTGTTGAGGCAATCATTCAAAATATAAGACATTAATTTGTCATTACTTCTGCATATTATAGACAGATCATAAAGGTTTAGTTTATATTTTAATCTGGGAAGCTTTCTTACTTTAAGAGGAAATATCCTGTTGGAAGACAGTTTTCCATGGGTCTCTTGCATTTTTGTATGTCACATGCAGAGGCACTGACAGCCTGTCTTCTGAGCTGTCTTTTCAGGGATGTTTTAAAAGTGAATAGCGTTGGATGGCAGGGTTTTAAAAAAATTCTTCATATTTCTTCTTACTGTCCAATATAAAAAAGATAATGTCTTTTTTCAAAACAAATAATGGACAGATTTGTTTGTAGTCTTATTAAAGACACTGTTTTCCTAAACTTGGGATTTCTTGTTTGTGACACAGACCTCTTACATGTGCAACGCCTGCCTGGGCCTCTCCATGTCATCCCCATGGGACTTGGTGGAAAAGAAAACCTGATGCTAAGATAAAGTTCCGTTTCTTGCTATGTCATAAACCACAAACACCTTTGTCTCTGACCTGGCAATCATAGTACTGAGGCAGGCTAATGTAGAAGCTTGGCAATGGGGTAAAATTTCAGACCTTTTCTATTTCTTAACAATGCTAGCATGATGTATCTCATAATTTAACCTGAGCTTGGAAACAGTTCACTTACCTGTAAAATGTGTTTTGAGCTGGCTCTTGACATGGTAGGATGTGACCACCACGGACATGTAGGTTTATTGTCTCAAAAGTAGCATTAAATGTGTAAAATTGTCCTCTGACACCAATATCTTTGCCCTGGAAATGAAAGGGATGGAAAGAAGAACAGGTGGAGCAAGAAGTGGAATCATCAGCAACATTGGTACTTGAGGATATATATTTTAAAAAATCAAATGATACACTTTTAAATTTAAAAATTAACATGTATTCAGAAAATCTTAATTTGTTTCACTGTCGTAACCATTTTACTATATACTTACATACATACATATATATATATATATATATATATATATATCTCATAACATGATGTTGTATACCTTAAATATACACAGTGGAATTTATTTTTTAAAAGTATATCTTTACAATCTAGTTAAATATAAGTCTTTATGATAGCTTTGAAAGTCATTTATAGTGTTGTTTTTGTGGAGCTCACATGCCTAAAGTGTGTGGATTTTTGAAAGGTCACAAAAGCTCTCCTTGACTTGCCATGTACATTATTCTTGGTAGGACTGCACTATCTTTAATGATAATTTTACATATCCAATAAAAGGCAATTATCTTTTTGTGTGTAATGTGTAATTACCATGTTTATTTGCTAAAATAAATCAATGACTACATAACAAAGTGCAGCAGAATAAATTAACTCTCTTTCACTGTGGGTTAATCCAATTCAGCTATAATTTACCAGAAATGTTACTTTCCACTCTTTTTAAGTGGAAAGTAAATCCAACACACCATTAATGAAAAGGCTGGAACCAAACAATTACCCATTTCTGTTTAGTCAACTCCCCAGAATTCCTTAAATACTTACTGTATGGTAGTCAAACCACCGAGCATTGGGGATGTAGGCATTTACAATTTGAACATACTGGAATGTAAATAAATAGCCATTAATTGTATATAAACCAAATACAATTTTGTAAACAAAAATATGTGGTAGGACTTACAGGTTCCAGTACTGGGGTAACCATAAACGCTGGACCCCATAAGAACTGCTTGAATATATCCCAGGTTGGTTTTTCATCAAAGAACCTTGATAAAATTATCACAAATAATTAAATTAAAAGAAATAACTTTCTCCTGAATACCATAAAATCATTATTCAAATCACATTTTGTATTATAGACTTTTCTGGATTAAAATAAAAACAAAATGATAAAAAAAATTTTAAAATGTATCAGTTGGATTGTAATAGCACAATGTGCAGCAGCATAATACTTTATGAGTAAGTCTAGACTATAACTAAATTTCCTGAGAATATAGAGAATTGTGATGGACATGTAACATCAACTAAATGAGAAATTACTTTGGAAGAGAACTAATAGAG